>NC_058131.1:598254114-598280090 GCF_016433145.1 Gracilinanus agilis
GAGCTGAGGCCTAGAGTCAGGAAAACTCCTCCTCCTATGTTAAAATGTGGTCGCAGACACTTAATTAGCTATGTGACCTTAATCCTGCTTGCCTCAGTTTCCTTATCTGTGAAATGAGCTGGTGAAAGAATGGCAAACCATTCTGGTGTTTTTGCCAAGAAAATCTCACAAGGCATCTGATGCAACAGAAAGACTGAACAACAAATTCTGATGAAACCCACCACTTTATTGACATCATTCTGTCTCTGAATTCCATTATGTGAATTAATAAATTGAACAACCCAAAACATTTATTCAGTGCCTAATATATGCCAGGCAATGTGCTAAGTCCACCACATATACTGCTATTATTCATTTCTATTTAAAAAAGGAATTTTAGACAATTGATTAAAAACATAAATTGCTACTATATTTTTTAACTGAGAAGACTGAGAAACCATAATAATTCCTGACACATACAATAAGAATGGATTTTAGTGT
Organism: Gracilinanus agilis; assembly: GCF_016433145.1. Classification (NCBI taxonomy): domain Eukaryota; kingdom Metazoa; phylum Chordata; class Mammalia; order Didelphimorphia; family Didelphidae; genus Gracilinanus; species Gracilinanus agilis. The sequence continues at coordinate 598,254,595 of NC_058131.1, forward strand.
TCCAAAAGTGAGATAGATCTTCCTTTGATGCAAACTCAAATGTAGACTAGGGATCATGATCACATATACCCAATGTGTTAGTTCATTTTGCTTGGCTATATTTCTTTGCTACAAACCAGGATTTAATTTTTGGGGGGATATTGATGTTACTAGAGTGTGAAAGTTAAAGTCTTTTTTAAAAAACACCAATAAATTATTTATTTAGTTAGTTATTACCAATTTTAATTTAATTTTAAGGGAGAAGGAAGGGGAGGAGATATATTTGAGGCACAGAGAGTTAAGAGGGTTGCCTAAAATCACACAGCTATTGACCATGAGGGGAACCTTAGCTGAATAAGCTATTCATTGTACCATTCTGCCTTTCTAATATAAATATGTCATAAGTGTTCATTTTCATCAAAAAACTGGGTGTCACTCTGTTGGTCAGAGACCTAATTTGCTATTATATCATACCACCATTTGGGAAAACAGCTGACATAGCATCTTTGTCTGAAACACATTGTTCTCTATTCTGATCCAAGAAGCATTTAAAAAGGTCCTAATATTGTAAGAAAATGGGTAGAAGATAAAACCTTAATTTCTACTCAAGGGACTTGAGTATTTTTATATGTTTTATTTCTCCCACCATAATAGAAAAAGATAATAGGTCAGAGAGACTACTAACAACTTAGGGGAATCAAGGTAGGCTCCTTATATATAGCAGATCATTGGCTGAGTCTGGAAGGAAGTGAGGAATTTAAAGAAGATGAGGGATCTAGGCATGGGTCTGGTGTAAGGTTATAAGGATGAGACCTTACTCTATCTGTAGGTAACAGATCCTAGCAGCTAAACTTTATAATAAGCATCTATTTCCAAGTGCCAATCACTTTGAAGTAGCCAAAATTGACTTTATAATGCCTCTCAGATTCTTTGCTAAATTACAAGAAGAGATATTTGTAAGGGCAGAGGCATGCCAAGCATGCAAGTGTATGCACTGACAATATACTCAAAATGTCCCACCCCACTGCACAGCAATTTACAATTCCCAGCAGTTGAAGAGCATTGTCTAGAAACACAAATAATATGACACACATCACCTAGGCAAATCAACACCCACACAGTTTGGAAAACAGAACAGGGTTAAGTGCTGGAATATGAGCAGTACTATATTATTACAAAAATAATACCAGTAAGTATTTATATAGTGTCTTTCTTTCTTGGAGCTCTTGGAAAGGCCATATTTTGTTGTGAATTCTATTAATACATTATGTTCAAAAGCACTCTTCTTTCACAGATCATTACTAGCATTCTTCTACAATTCCTGTCCTTGGGTATCTGTGGGGGAGGCTGGAAATCTATTATTAATCTTATTTTAGAGTCAGAGAAACTGAGGTACCCAGAAAGGATCCAAATTGCTAAGTGTAAGGAACTAGTCTCTAGGGGAGATGGAAAGAGACTCCAGGAGTTCTGACCTTTGGTATTTCATTATATCCAGGAATAAACAACCCTCTCTACTTCCTTTATAATAAATTAGTGGTTATAGAGCTAGGAGAATAGAGAAGAAATTCAGCTTCCAAATAGAACAAGTTGTTTAATATCAGCAAAATTTCCCTAGAAGATCATGTTTTAATAAATTGGGTTGCCAAACCAGAAAAATTCAAGGATTAAATCAGGTGTGCTAAGGCCATCACTAATAAGATGTTTCCATAGTAGACAGTAGGAAAAACATCCTTGAAAAGCTGAGGAATTTTCCAAAATAGAAGCTAATTTTGACTTTGACATAGTAAGTGATTAATAAATACTGCTAAATTGAATAGGAACTAGAACTTTCTGAAGTTATAGTCTGCCCATAATAAAGACATTCTTATCTGAGGGTGCATAGACTTCTAAGAAGTTTGTAGGTAGACTTCAGGTGGTACATGAAGTTGGAAAGAAAAGGAAAAATATATAGATGTAGATACATAATATATTTGCATGTATGTATTTATATATTATATATATATATTATAAAGGTTTATATATGTGTATATATAGATATAAATGTATGAATGTGTGCATACTATTTATGCATATAGAAAGACATGCATCTACATATTCATATATACAATATATGCATATTTATATAATATAAAATGTTATGTGTAATATACTTCAATATAATTTCTTTGTAATGCTACGTAGTTTATTTTACAAAATAAAATATTCTTAGAAGGGGTCATGGGCTTCATCAGTCGGCTGATGGGATCTATGACAAAAAGAAAAGTTTAAAAAGTTAAGAACCCATTCCCTGACGTGTCTATCACCATGAAATTAGAATTCCTAGAAATTAGAGTTAATAGCAGAGCCATCAGTACCTACTTCTGTGCCTGAAGTAAGTTGCATACAATGGCCTGAGGGTAAGAGGCAGAAGGTGGTGCTAAAGGTACCACCAGGGAAAAGGAGAGTAGCTGGCTATGGCCAAGATGCAGAGGAGCTCACCTGGCGGGCAACCATAAAAGTAGGTATGACAGAAGTACAACTCCCTTCTTTAACTTCATTGTTTAACTAATCATTTATACTAATTAGGTGCTCTGGTGAATTGTATTTCCAAAGGACAACAAACATTTATGGTAAGAGACCTGCAAAATCTAGTGCCCTGGAGCAAAGCACTTATTGCCCTTCCCATACTTAATCCAAGTCTAAATGCTTTATTATCAGAATATAGCATGATTAGATCTTCCATGACAGCATTCTCTGTACTCAGGGTTTCATTTCTAGTCCTGTTTTCTTACTTGGCAGTTTGTAGAATTCCTTATGCCCCTTATGCTTGATTTCTTCTTTGTTCCTTAAGAATAGACTCCATTCCAACTGCACTTCATCTATGCCCTGTAACAACTTTAGTGAGCAACCTTTCTCATTTAATAGAGTGAACAACACAAGTTAAATAAAAAAATTTAAAAAAAAAAGCAAACTCTGCTGAGTTCTTGCCCAACAGTATCCCTCAGGATATACCACTTTCACCATTTTTTGACTCTTTAAGGATGATTTGAGATGCAGAAGGAATGTATAGGTAAATGCCATCTTTATTTATATACTTTTCAGTTCAACAAAGCCGTTACCACATAGACCAGATCTCAGGCCCAGGCCCTCCCTAGAAGCTGAAACAAATGTGACAATATATTAGAGGGTGACTCCATTTTTCTCAAACACTCAAATGAATCTATAATTTCTTTAATTCAGGAGTTGGTTTCAAAGATGGAAATAGAAATTTCAGTCCAATGCTTTCCTGCCTTATGCAACTCTTATTCATGTTCACCCCATCAAAGTTCAAAAGAGAGGGTCCATGTCTATTGTCCTTCCTCAGTTTCTTTCAATATCACAATTGTGAAAGTGGAAATCTCTAGCTGTCAAGTTGTTATCACATCTTTCTAGGCATATGACCAGCTTGACTTTTCTTCCTGTTATAAAATTCCTCAATGACATCTATTACTCCTGTTCTTCAGAGTTTCTCATTGATTATATACTGCATCCACTGTGTACCTATTCATGGCTTTGTCTTTTGTTTTTTTCAGAGGTAGTGGTACCCAATGTCTTGATGCTATTTAATGTCAGTATTAAAATAATAGGTGGGGAGAAGGCAGCTAAGTGGTTCAGTGGATTGAGAGCCAGGCCTAGAGACAGGAGGTCTGACCTCAGACACTTCCTAGCCGTGTGACCCTGGCTAAGTCACTTTACCTCCTATTGCCTAATCCTTACTGCTTTTCTGCCTTAGAACTAATACATAGAATTGATTCTGAGACAGAAGGGAAGGGTTTAAAAAATAAAATAATAGATGAGACTTTTGTTTCATAGGAAGTTCAAGGTTAGTAAAAGGGCTCTTCAATTTCCTGAAAGCAATACAACCTCTTCTTCTTCTGTTCAATTCTGGGCATAAGCAATTGTCCATCTGTAATATTTATCCCACATATAGATACTATTGCATAAATTTTGCCTTGTGGAGTTGGGCCTATATCATGAGGCTAAGCCACTTTATGATCAGGATAGATCATTCTGACTTAGCAAACATTCCATAAGATCTTGAACCATCTGTTAAAAGTGGAAGTAATAAACACTATGCCTGTATTTGCTCACAATTTTTAAAGAAGTTTAGTATAAATGACCAATGGCCTTCCTTTCTGTTCTAACATGTGGTGGTTCTGTGATTTTTATTTGTTTACTTAGTCTGGGTATGAGGTCAGTATTAGAGGAGGATATTTATCTGCCTCCCACCATTGTTCCCTCTATTCACCCATCCCCAAATATGGCTGCACTTCATCCCATCCCTCATCACTTAGTATGTTATAGAAGAGAACAAGCAAGAGTAGGAGCAGACATAGAGAAAAGCTTTGAAATATAATAATAAACTTAGAGACAATAGAGATATTTTAAAACACCTAATCCAGCCTCTCATTTTTTTTGTAATTCTATTAATACATTTTCATCAAATTGTTTCATCAGAGTAACGATGTACTAGCTTTCAGCCCTAATAAAATTTCTTCTGTAACACACACAACCTTTGAAAACCAACTAATACATTGGCCATTTGTGAGAATATGTAAAACATTTCACAAACATGACCACACCTCTTCAAAGAAAGAGTGAAAGGATTCCTTATACTTTTTTGTTATCTTTAAAATTAGTCATTATAATTATTGAACACTCATTTTTAATTCTTCTTTTGTTTTCATCTCTTGTAGTCAGCATGTAGACTATTTCTGTGGTTCAACATTGTGCTATCACCTCATAAAAATCTTCTTATATTTCTCTGAAGTCATCATGTTCTTTTAAGAGTGAAAATATTCTACATTTAAATGCCACAATTTATTGATCTATTCCTTAATCTTTGGGTACCCATTTTGTTCCTAGTAATTTGTTACAACTTTTTTTTAATATAATAGGACATTCCTTTCTCTCTCTGTGCCCTCAATGAGGTATATGCTCAGCATGGGACACTTGTCTCTCATTTTACAAAAGAGAAAGCTAAGATCCAAAGAGATTAAGCAATTTTCTCCAGGTCACAGTGAATAAATGGTAGAAAAGAGATTTTAACCCAAGTCTTTTGAGTAAAAAACCTAGCACTTTTCCCCCAATACAATAATGCTTGAACTGCCTCAGCAATTGGGAAATACATCCACCCATCAAGAGAAAAACATAAATTGTTCTCTTCCTTGTCTACCCTTCCCTTGTTCAGTCACTGTAATGTGGAAAAGATTAAAAAGATGGTTGGAAAGTGCTAAGAAATCTGCCTGTGCTTTAAGTACAAGTTACAATTATGTTAAGTATTAATAGTGTATTTGTTAGAGCCATTCATATTCCCCCCACCCTATTTCCATTCTTTCTTTCAGTTACTATGTGCATGGTTCTTAATTTTTTTATTATATTGTTTTTTTCAGTCTAGACATTATATTATAACAAATGAGATGCAACAGAAGAGTATTTTATGCAAATGCTATGGGACGCTCAAAGAATAAATGAAAACAATTTATAATACGTAAAGTTCTAAATCGGATGCTGTTTAATAAAATAACAAAGTTTAGACAAATGTTCCTCATAAATCACTTTTGAGTTTATTTAGCATTTTTAAGCAACAAGAGCTGTTTAGTTATGCTAATGTGATAACTTGAGAAAATATCGACAATGATGCTCCCTACCATAGTCCTCATGTCCTTTTTCCCATCCAGTTTTCTGATAATTTATCACTCCTGGCAAAGAGGACAAGATTTTATTTTTTCCCTGTACAGATGTGCAAGAATGCTGTTTTCATACAGAACTCATCTGTGCCCTCATTCCTAGAGCTGCCCTAGTTATCAGTTCGATCACATGTAGGTCACAGCTCTTCAGGCAAAATAAAGCTGAAGGTCAAGGCAATTATCTGCATAATTTAGACTCCAAGTCCTGGAAATTCATGAAAAGTGTGTTGTGTGTGAGGTGTTAGTTGAATTATTCATATATATATATATATATATACATACATACATTAGAATTCTGCTTGCCTGTGACTGTGGAGACACAGCCAGTCATGCTATGAGTAAGACCATCAATTAATTCCAGAAACATAAGCAGTCTGATAGCATGTTCCTATTTTAACTTCATGGAGATAAAACCCTTTTTTTTTCCTGTATCATCCTGAGCATCTCAGAGAGCCAAAGCCCAACAGCTAAGGAAAACAGGACAGTAAGGACAAGCCAGGGATTTCCAGCATCATCAGGGAATAGGAAGGGGGGAAATTTAAAAAAAAACTGAAACATGGTTATATAAATGCCTAATCCATTCTCTCTCTTATGGAGAAGACTCTGGGAAAGTTGATCTGAGAAGAGGCAGGTGAGGATGGAGAGCAGGGTTTTCAACCTACAAACTGAGGGAGCAATGGAGGAACAGGCACAGACAAATTCTAAGCTATATGTTATATAGTACTAAGCAAACAGAGGCCATAGGTTGAGGCTTTATGAGCCAGAAAGAGCTTTCATAATATTCATTCTTATTCATCTATTAAAGGAAGACTCTCATTCATCCCTAAACCAAGCTGGAACCTGACAACTGATTCCAGGAAAGCAACATGCATAATTTATTCAATATTACAAGCCTTACAAACAATTCCAAAAATTGAGTTGTCTTCCAAATTATACCAGGTAAGGAAAAATTTTGCCTGCCTGCTATTCTCTCCCAAAGGATAGGAAGAGAAGTAAGGATATCTAGGTTCTTTCTACTTCACTTCAGTCATTTCCCTGAATTATAAGGAGAGCTGTTATTTGACCCAGAAATGAGCAGATATATAACCCTCAGTTCTTAATATTTCATATATGCTTTTTTTTCTCTGATATTTGACTAATCAAGACACACTTCACTTCTTGTCCTCTTTGCCTACTCTTTTGACAGTTTCTACTTTTGTCCAAAGAGATGAATATAATATTTGCATGATCACTTAGAACTTTCCTGCCAGTAACCTTCATTAAAACATGGTATCCAGGAACACATTGTGAGAAGTAACATGCTACAGAGGAAAGGAGATTTTACTTGTAGTCACAAGACACTAGGTGGAAACTCAGCCCTGTTGTTTGCTTCTTCTTTGATTTTGGCAAGCTTCCTAACTTTTTATTTTATTTTATTTAAATTTTGAATATTTTACCAGTTACATATTTTATGTTCTTTCCCTCTCACCCAAACCCTCCTAGCCCCTTTAGCCAATGCACAATTCCACTGGGTTTTATATGTATCATTGATCAAGACCTAAATCCATATTATTGATAGTTGGACTAGAGTTATCGTTTAGTGTCTACATCACCAGTAACATCCTCATCAGCCCATGTGTTCAAGCAGTTGTTCTTCCTCAGCTTTTCACCTCCCACAGTTCTTCCTCTGAATGTGGCTTGTTTTCTTTCTCATAAGTCCCTCAGCCTTGCTCTGGATCCTTGCACTGCTGCTAGTAGAGAAGTCCTTTATGTTCAATTCTACCACAGTGTATCAGACTCTATGTACAATGTTCTCCTGGATCTGCTCCTTTCAGTCTGCATCAATTCCTGGAGGTCATTCCAGTTCACATGGAATTCCTCCAGTTCTTTATTCCTTTGAGCACAATAATATTCCATCACCAAGAGATACCACAATTTGTTCAGCCATTCCCCAATTGAAGGACATTCTCTCGTTTTCCAATGTTTTGCCACCACAGAGTGCAGCAATAAATATTTTTGAACAAAATTTTTTCCCTATGATCTCTTTGGAATAAAAAGCAAGCAGTGGTATGGCTGGATCAAAAGGCAGATAGTCTTTTGAAGCCCTTTGAGCATAGTTCCAAATTGGCATCCAGAATGGTTGCATCAATTCACAACTCCACCAGCAATGCATTAATGTCCCAATTTTGTGACATAGCCTCCAACATTCATTACTCTCCCTTGTTGTCATTTTAGCCAATCTGCTAGTTATGAGGTTATACCTCAGAGTTGCTTTGATTTGCATTTCTCTAATTATTAGAGATTTAGAACAATTTTTCATGTGCTTATTGATAGTTTTGATTTCTTTATCTGAAAATTGCCTATTCATGTCCCTTTCCCATTTATCGTTTGGGGGATGCCTTGATTTTTGTACAGTTAATTTAGCTCCTTGTATATTTGAGTAATTAGATCTCTGTCAGAGTTTTTTGTTATAAAGATTTTTTCCCAGTTTGTTGTTTCCCTTCTGATTTTGGTTAGATTGGTTTTGTCTGTACAAAACCTTTTTAGTTTAATGTAGTCAAAATTATTTATTTTGCATTTTGTGATTTTTTTCTAACTCTTGTTTGGTTTTAAAAACTTTCCCTTTCCATTGATCTGAAAAGTATACTATTCTGTGCTCACCCAATTTATCTATAGTTTCCTTCTTTATATTCAAGTCATTCACCCATTCTGAGTTTATCTTGGGTGTGAGATGTTGATCTAGGTCCAAACTCTCCTATATTGATGTCCAATTTTCCCAGCAATTTTTGTCAAATAGTGGGGTTTTGTCCCCAAAGCTAGGTTCTTTCGGTTTATTGAAAACTGTCTTGCTGATGTAGCTTACCCCTAGTCTATTCTCCTGATACTTCCTTCTGTCTCTTTGCCAGTACCATATTGTTTTGATGACTACTGCTTTATAGTACAGTTTAAGATCTGTTCAACTAGGCAACCTCCCTTCATATGTTTTTTTCATTATTTCTCTTGATATTCTTGGTCTTTTGTTCTTCTAAATGAAGTGTGTTATAGGTTTTTTTTCTATTTCAGTAAAAAATGTTTTTTTGTAGTTTGATAGACAGAGCACTAAATAGGTAGGGTAGGATAGTCATTTTTATTATGTTAGCTCATCCTACCCATGAGCGGTCAATGTTTTTCCAGTTGTTTAGATCTAGTTTTAATTGTGTGGAAAGAGTTTTGTAGTTGTGTTCATATAATTCCTGTGTTTGTCTTGGTAGATAGATTCCTAAGTATTTTATATTGTCTAGGGTGATTTTAAGTGGAATTTCTCTTTCTAACTCTTGCTGCTGTAATATGTTGGAAATATATAGAAATGCTGATGATTTATATGCATTTATTTTTTATCCTGCAACTTTGCTAAAGTTTATTATTTCCACTAACTTTTTAGTTGATTCTCTAGGATTTTTTAAGTAAACCATCATATCATCTGCAAAGAGAGATAGTTTGGTCTCTACATTGCCTATTTTAATACCTTCAATTACTTTTTCTTCTCTAATTGCTACTGCAAGTGTTTCTAGTACAATGTTAAATAATAGAGGTGAACATGGGCATTCTAATTTCACTCTTGATTTTATTGGGAATGCTTCTAATTTATCCCCATTGCAGATGATGTTTGTTGATGGTTTTAGATATATACCATTTATTATTTTCAGGAAAGGCCCTTCTATTCCTAAACTTTCTAGTGTTTTAAGTAGGAATGGGTGTTGTATTTTGTCAAAGGTTTTTCAGCATCTATTGAGATAATCATGTGGTTTTTGTTAGTTTGCTTGTTGATATGGTGAATTATGTGAATAGTTTTCCTAATGTTGAACCACCATTGCATTCTTGCTATAAATCCCACCTGATCATAACGAATATCCCTGGTGATCCCTTGATGGAGTCTTTTTGCTAGTATTCTGTTTAAGATTTTTGCATCTATGTTCATTAGGGAGATTGGTCTGTAGTTTTCTTTTTCTGTTTTTGAATTACCTGGCTTTGGGATAAGTACCATATTTGTGTCATAAAAGGAGTTTGGTAGAACTCCTTCTTTGCTTATTATGTCAAATAGTTTGTATAGTATTGGAATTAGTTTTTCTTTGAAGGTTTGATAGAATTCACTTGTGAATCCATCTGGACCTGGCAATTTTTTCTTAGGGAGTTCTTTGATGCCTTGTTCAATTTCTTTTTCTTATATGGGATTATGTAAGTAATCTATTTCTTCTGCTATTAAACTGGGCAATTTATATTTTTTGTAAATATCCATATCACCTAGATTGCTATATTTATTGCCATACAATTGGGCAAAATAGTTTTTAATGATTGCCTTGATTTCCTCTTCATTAGAAGTAAGGTCTCCCTTTTCATTTTTGATACTGATAACTTGGTTTTCTTCTTTCTTTTTTTTAAATTAGATTGACCATACTTTGTCAATTTTATTTATTTTTTCAAAGTGCCAGCTTCTAGTCTTTTTTATTAATTCAATAGTTCTTTTACTTTCATTTTTTTTGATTTCTCCTTTGATTTTTATAATCTCTAATTTAGTTTTTAACTGGGGATTTTTAATTTGTCCCTTTCTAGTTTTATGATTTGCATGTGCCATTCATTGATCTTTGCCCTCTATAATTTATTACTATATGTACTCAATGATATAAATTTCACTTCATTACTGCTTTAGCTGCATCCCACAGATTTTGGTAGGATGTCTAATCATTGTCAATCGCTTCAATGAAATTATTAATTGTTTCTATGATTTGTTCTTTAAGTATCTGATTTTGGAGAGTCACATTTTTTAATTTCCAATTAGTTTTTGATTTGCCTGTCCATGTGTCCATAGTGATTATCATTTTTATTGCATTATGATCTGAAAAGGTTACATTTATTATTTCTGCTCTTTTTCATTTGTTTGCCATGTTTCTATGCCCTAGTACATGGTCAATCTTTGTGAATATACTATGTGCAGCTGAAAAGAAGGTGTATTCCTTTTTGTCCCTATTTATTTTTTGCCACATATCTATTAAATCTAATTTTTCTAGTATTTCATTCACCTCTTTTATCTCTTTCTTATTTATTTTTTGGTTTGATTTATCTAGATCTGATAGAGGAATATTTAGATCTCCCACTAGTATAGTTTTATTATCTATTTCCTCCTTGAGCTTTGCCAGTTTCTCCTTTAGAAATTTGGATGTTATACCATTTTGTGTGTACATGTGGAGTACTGATATTTCCTCATTATCTATACTGCCTTTTATCAGGATGTAATTACCTTCCCTATCTCTTTTAATGAGATCTATTTTTACTTTGGCTTTATCAGAAATCATGATTTCCACTGCTGCCTTCTTTTCCTCAGTTGAAGCCCCAAAGATTTTACTCCAGCCCTGTGTATGTCTACCTGCCTCATGTGTGTTTCTTGTAGACAACATATGGTAGGATTTTGTTTTCTAATCCACTCTGCTATTTGCTTCTGTTTTATGAGCAAATTCATCCCATTCACATTCAGGGTTATAATTATCAGTTGTGTATTCCCTAATATTTTGGTATCCTCTCCTAGTTCTACCCCTTCTTCTTGTGATATTTCCTTTTAAACCAGTGATTTGTTTTAAATCAATCCCCCTTGTCCCTTTCCTTGGTTTACTACCCTTCCCAACCCCTCCCTTCCCCACTTATTATTTTTAAGGCCTAATGAATTTCCTACCCTCTCTCTTTTCCTTCCTTTCTCAACTCCTCACCCCACCTTCCCCTTTGATTTATTCCTTTTGACTTCATCCATAGAGTTAGATAGAATTTGATATCCCAATGGATCTAGCTACTCTTCCCTCTCAGGATGAATTCTGCTAAAAATAAGGTTTAAGTATTTCCTATTAAAGCTCTCTTCCTTTCCTTCTTATAATAGTTTTCATTCCTTCCCCTTCCCATGTCCTCTTTGTGTGGTATAGGTTATCCTATTTTTCTTATTCTGAAGGAATAAGAAACCAACTTCAAGAGTTTTTCTTGGTGCCATCTTCTAATCCACCTCCCAACTTTCCCCTCCATATCCATTTAGACCATTTAGTACGCCGACCTCTCCCTATGATAATTCTTTTATATAATTACTATACATACTAATTATTATATGTAGTAATATAATAATTAGTACAATAGTGAATAATATAATAGTGAATACAGTTCACTGCAGAGAATTACACATAATATTTCTCCATGTAGGAATACAAATAATTTGATCTCATTGAAGCCCTTAAAGAAGCAAATTTAAAAATAAGAGTCCTCTTTCTTTCCCCTCTATTTCTTATTTACAGTTTCATGTTTCTCTTGGTTTTTGTGGTTGGATATGAAACTTTCCATTTAGTCCTTGTCTTTACTGTGCAAATACTTGGAAATATTCTATCTTGTTAAATGCCCATACTTTCCCATGGAAGTATATAGTCAGTTTTGATGGGTAGGTGATCCTTGGTTGTAGACCCAATTCTCTTGCCTTTCTGAATATCATGGTCCAAGCCTTGAGATCTTGTAGTGTGGAGGCTGCCAGGTCATGTGTGATCCTGACTGGTGCTCCTTGATATCTGAATTGTTTCTTTCTGGCTTCTTTTAATATTTTTTCTTTAACTAGGATGATCTTGAATTTGGCAATTATATTCCTGAGGGTTGTCTTTTGAGGGTTTAGTGTAGAGGATGATCTATGGATCCTTTCAATGTCTATTTTGCCATATTTTTGAAGAACATCAGGGCAGTTTTATTGGATAATTTCTTGTAATGTGTCCAAATTTCTATTAATTTCTGATTTTTCAGGAAGACCAATGATTCTTGAATTGTCTCTTTTAGACCTTTTTTCTTGATCTGTTATATTCTTATTGAGATATTTCATGTTTCCTTCTATTTTATCAGTCTTTTGACTTTGTTTTATTAATTCCTGCTGTCTTGCGAGATAATTAGTTTCTACTTGTCTAATTCTAGCCTTTTAAGACTAGTTTTTGGCTATCATCTTTTGGTTTTCCTTTTCTGTTTGGTCTGTCTCTTCATGGCTTCCAGCTGGTCATTTCTGGTCTTCCATGTGCTTATCATATCATTTGATTTCTGAACCTAAATTTCTAATAGTGAAATTCTGCCTTTTAAACTGTTATTTTCATTTTGAACTATTTCCCACTTTACTTGATAGATCTCTTCCATCTTTCTCATGATCTCAGATTTGAACTCTTCAAGAGCTTGTAACCAATTTTCATTTTTGGGGGAAGGTTTGAATGTCTTTAATTGTTTGTCCTCCTCTGTTTTTTTTCTGTGCAGAAGTTATCAGGTGTTAGAGCTTTTTTCTTGGTCTTTTTGTGTTTATTTCTTTGGCCTTGCTTGACATCATTATGCTTTCTCAGCCAGAAATCTGAGCAAGGCAAGCAGACTCTCTTCATATGGAGCTCAGGAGCAGTTTTTGGCTGAGGCTAATTTGCGAGTCTCCTGGGTTCCAGGTCTGGTAAGCCTCTGCTGTCCACAGCCCCTCCTGCCTCACTCCCACACCCTAGGTCTGAACTCCCCAGCTTCCTGAGGTCCCTGGTCTAACTATTTTCAGGGTCAAGCCCCCATGGTCGTAGTTGGCTGCCCAGAGCCTGGAAATTGGCCCAAACTTTCTTCTCCACCTGAGGTTTTCCCCTGAGTGCACTGAGCTACTTCCACTGTCTGCTGCCTCTCTCAGCCTCACACCTACACCTAAGGTCTGTGCTCTCCAGCCTCCTGGGGTCTCAAGTCTTACTGCTCTCAGGGTCAAGCTCCTAGTGGTGACAGTTATCTGCCAAGGAGCTAGATTTTGTGCCCCCCACTTGATCTAACTCTGGTGCACAGCCTCTGACTCTGATACTGTGGGTTATGTGGGGGACGGTTGATCAGCTCACATTTTGATGGGAGCTGTTTCCCCCCCTTATAGTGTGGAAGTGCCCAAATCCCATGTACTTTCAATACTATGCCCTATTTTTGGTTCCCTTCTTTCATCTGGATCTGGATTTTTTGTCCTTTGGAGGTATGCTAGTGGTTGGTAGTGATGAGAGTAAAAGCACCCTGCTCCTATTCTGCAGCCATCTTAACCCAGAAATTCAGCTTCCTAAATTTTAAAATATCAAATGACAGAGTTAGACTTTGTGATCTTTCAAGTTTCTTCCTGCTTGAAGTCTATGATCCTATGTTTTTAAAAGTGAAGACTTATCTAGATTTCATAGACTGCCATCATCTCTCTTAATTATCCTTTGTTCTATACAGCTTATTGCAGTGATTCAATTTAATATTTGTTAGGTACTCAGAATAAGCAAGTTTGCTTATAGAAAGTGAATCTAAATAAAATTTATGTAATGTAGTTGAAATTTCCTTTTAAAATGCCATTATAATCCACCCAATAGAGTGGTAATATCATATACAAAGAGATCAATGGATTTGTTGTTCAATTATTTCAGTTATGTCCAACTTTTCTTGATCCCATTTGGGATCCTCTATGCAAAGATACTGAGTGTTTTGCCATTTCCTTCTCCAGCTCATTTTAAAGATGAAGAAACTGTGGCAAACAGCATTAAGTGACTTGCCCAGGGTCATGTAGTAAGTGTATAAGACTACATTCAAACTCAGGAAGATGAAACTTCTTGACTGGTGCTTTATCCACTGAATCTTCTAGTACTAAATTCATTTGATACAACTAAAAAGCACAGGCCAACAAAATAAAAAGTGATTTGAAAAAGAGCCTGATTCAATAATCTCTACTCCAAGAATTGAAAGACAGAGGTATCTTCTGTATCAATTTATATATATATATATATATATATATATATATATATAAATGTATATATAATATCAAATGAACAGCTACTTACTAAGCACCTACTCTATGAAAGCTAACAAAGTGGCATATTAAAGAAATAAAAGATTTTGAAGTTAGAAGGATTGAGTATGAGTGCTATCCCTGGTAAAAATAGCCATTCTGAAATCAGGTTTCTTATTCCTAAAATTAGAATAACACAAAATATATGCCAAAGGATTAAGAAAGTATTTTGTAAATCTTTAAGTACTATATTAATACAAGATGCTATTGTTTGTTATTACTATGTTAGAGGATGTTACAATATAATAAAGTTTTGATCAACATTGACTTCTGGTGATATTATTCTCATTAAAAATAATCATCAATGATTCCTATTGCTTCTTGTAAAAATACCAACTCTCAATTTGGCAAGTAAAACACAACGCAGTTTGTCTCCTGCCTTACCAGGTATATTTCATAGTCCTTCCTTGTACACATTCTTCCTGTTAGCCAAATTGACCTACTAGATGTTCTCTGAAATTGATTTTCCATATTCTAGCCCCATGTCATTGAAATAGTGGTCCATAAAGCCTGTAATGTCCTTCCTTTATCCCATGATGTCTTAGAATCTTTGGTTTTCTTCAAAAATAATGTGCCATACCTATGAAAGGCCTTTCCTATTTCCCTCAATTATTAATGTTTCTCTCCCTCCTCAAAGGACTTTATATTATTTTATATGTGTTTTATCTCCCCAGTAAACTGTAAGCCCTTAGATGTCAGGGATTATTTTGTTTTTGATTTTTTGAACTCAAATCCTAGCATGATGCTTTCCACATAGTATTCACTTAAAAATAGTTTGAGTTAAAATATCTTACAGTTTAGATGAGAATAACCCAAGTTTTAAAAAGAGAGATACCACAACGGTATGAATGATTGATTCTCAAATAAATGATAGAAGTAATGGATATACTATCTTTAAAGATCACTGTGCCTCAAATAAAATAGAAATCTTTTACAGAAGGGGAAAATTTTTATCTGCATGTTGAAGGGACAGGGATGCCATTATCAATGAGAGCCAAAATCTACAAGACTATTGGACAAATATATTTTATATAACATATTTGAAAATTGCTTTGTGGTATTCTCAAACAAATGATGATAATGGTAAAGATGGTCAAAAAAAGTCTTGCATGTCCTAAGGAGAGAAAAGCACTCTTATTATGTGGATTTTTCTGATGATAGATTTTTTCCTTAAAATAATACAAATATATATCTGGATATATTTAGAGCTCCTCTCACCTGGAAGCCCTTTTTTGGCCAGAGGTGAGAATCATTATCTCCTTTGATCCTCTGATTTATGCAGTACTCAACAAAGTTTCAAAGAGCATATGAAATGATAAGACAATGCCACGTTAACTGTTCACACATTCAATACCAACCTCTATAAAACTTGGTCCTGGAGGTAAGGTCCCTCTGGGTAATCATCCAAACCCAGCTTCATCAGCTGGGACTACCAACAACTTCAATTAGATTCTTCCACAGAATGTTATTCAACTAAAAAAATTTGTTCCTGAAATATCACCAGTCTCCATATGACAAGTACATGTTGTACTCACCAAATTTAACAACATCAGTAAAATGTACTATTAGATCATGATGTTTACTTACATGTGGTTGAAGAATATTAGAAGTAGAAGAGATCTAAGAAACTATTTAATGTAATACCATCAATTTCAAAATAAGGAAAAAATAAAAAGTATTATATGCTCAAGATACTTAATATTATATTAATTATATATCACATCATAACATATCCTCCAAAGTCAGACAATTTAGAGGTAGAAAAGCCAATATGCCAAGCACTATGTTAAATACTTTACAAATACTATCTCATTTAATGCTTAAAATAACTCTAGAAACAGATGTCATTAGAAGACAGTTCTTCTGACTCTTACCTAGGTCATCACTTATCCTACCATTAGCACAGTGTTTATTCTAGCTGACTAAGCAACATTTAGCTAAAGAGTCCACCTTCTGAAAAAAAATGTGAAAATAAGGCATAAATACTAAGGTAAATATACAAATGTGTAAGAAGACATTTAAATCAATGTATATATGTATATACACATTGGTTAATGTGTGTGTATGATGAAACAGATTGCTTTTATTTCTTTACCCATTTAATTATTTATTTGTTTATTCATTCAATTGTCTATATATTTATATCGGGGATGGATTTTTAGTAATGATATGAGCACTTACTAATGTAGAAATTCCTTCTAAGGACTCAGAATTTTGCTTATAATTTAAAAAAAAATTTGTTTCATTAAAGTTTCCAGGTATATTATCACTCTCTCCCCTCCTCCTTGCACTAAAGAAGGTATCATCTGACAAAAAAATGTATATGTAAAACTATCATACATGTTTCTATTTAACAGTTCTTTTTCTGTAAGTGGACATCCACACTTATTCTTCAAAGAATATTTCTATTGATGTTAATAAAGATCTTTTGGTGGTTCTGAGATTATTTCATTCTTCATTTCATTTAGGACTTGCTACATTTTTCTTCTTTTATAAAAATTAACCTTCACACTCTATATGCTACAACTTGTTTAGCCATTCCCCAATTGATGGACATCTCAATTTTTGTTTCTTTGTCTCCACAAAGAGAGGTGCTATAAATATTTAAGAACATATAGGTTCTTTTCCTTTTTCTCTGATCACCTTGGGAAACAGACTAATAGTGGCATTCGGGGACAGAGGATACACACTTTTATAACTCTTCATGCTTAATTCCAGGTTGCTCTTCAAAATAGTTGATACAGCTCACAGTTCAACCAACAGTTTATTAGTGCCCTCATTTTCCCACATCCTTCATCTATAAGTTAGTTAAATGAATTACTCAGGTTCATAAAACTAGCAATATGTTTGGAAGAGAGTTTCAATCCAAGTCTCCTTGTTGCCAAGTCAAGAGCCTCTTTCCATTGCTCCATACATCCCCTCTAATCCATATGTCAGCTTCTTAACAGAGAGCTCGATTTTATCACCCCACCAGGTACCTTTCAACTGCCATCATATGAAATAGTCTTTGTTCATTTGTCAGGTATAAATAATGATAATACCAACATTGCCACTGCTACCTCTAGTATTACCACTACCATCACCACCAATAATCCCTCTGTGGATAACATTTAGATCATTTGATTGATGATATGTCAACAAAAAAGTATTGAATAGATAGCCCTATAGTGAATTTGTGAAGGAGTCATAGTGATGTATTACCAGGTATATTAGTATTTCAGAAACTATAGAAATGTCAGACTTAAGGAGCTCAGATTCATTGATTAAGAATGACTTTATAAGGAAACTAACAACTCTGAAACATATGACTGGAAGTTGCAAAAATTCATAACCTACAGTGAGGGGAAAATACTGACAAATGATCAAAATTGTATACTTGAAGTCATTATATTTTATAAATTTAGAGAAGACAGTCTTAATACTCTAAATGTATATCCCCAAACACTCTTGAGAATTCACCAAATAAATTATACTAGAATTGGATCACATCATGAACAAAACTAGTTCATAATCACCTAGAAATAACACCAATCCATTAACAATATTTCAGAAAGAAGAAAGAAAGAAAGAAAGAAAGAAAGAAAGAAAGAAAGAAAGAAAGAAAGAAAGAAAGAAAGAAAGAAAGGGAGGATTGGAGGGAAGAAAAGAAGGAAAGAAGGAAAGAAAAGAAGGAAAGAAGGAAAGTGAAGGAGGGATGAAGGGAGGGAAGGAAGGAAGGAAGGAAGGAAGAAAGGAAGGAAGGAACAAAGGAAAGAAGGAAGGAAAGGGAAGTGAAAGGAAGGGGAGGGGAGAGGAAGGAGGGAAGAAGAAGAAAGAAACAATGAATGGATGAATGAAAAAATCCTTTTTTCTAGCCTCTGGATCAACATAGGAACAAATCAACTCAGTTTCACTTAAGATACTCTGCTAAGTGAATTATACCTGAGAAACCTTTCCTCTTGAGATCAACTAATCTTCATGACATTCTTTTTCTTGGCCAAGTAGCTTCTTGACTTGAGTATATGTGGTGAGCTAAATAAACCCATTTACTATACCTGCTTCCAACTTACCCAGGTCTTTCATCTTTATAAGAGGAAGTTAGATTAATGCTAGATCTGGAGGCAGGAATATATGAGTTCAAAACCAGCCTAGTAGTACTTTGAGAGAATTCCTCTTTCATACTTAGCCTCTGGTGCTGGGTCAGAAAATTCTCTTTCACTATGACCTCATAAGCAGACACAGTATTGGCAAGATAGCAATCTGTTGAATATATTATTTCTTGGAATTTAATCACTATACTTATATTAACAAATGATGTGATAATGTTCAGATTTTTTGTTTGTCTATTTTGTTTTGTCAGGGTCATGCTATTTGTTTACTTTAGGCTTATCACAAATAAAATCCCCAGATCTCCCGATTCTACATGTATGTAATTGATTTAAAGCTTAAATCTAGGACTTTGGATTTATCCCTATTAAATTACATCTTGTTGATTTTGGCCTAATGATCCAGCTTGATGAGTTTGTTTGGATTCCTGATTTTGTCATCTATTTTAAGATACCGTTCTCAGCTTCTCATCACCTGCAAATTTGATAGATAACTCTTTGATGCTTTACACAAATCATTAGTAAAAAATTTGAACAGCACAAAGCAAGTGTCACAACACTCAAGATGTCCCTTGCAGGTTGTTACAGAGTAATTAAGTAATGCTTATTGGACATAGTTATGTAACCAGCCCTATATCCAGTTACCAGTTTAATCGTACAACTCAAAAATCAACCAATATTTTATCCATATGTATCTCATCAGATATATTTTCAAATACAATATTGAAATTGATGTAAATTTTATTAATAATAAACAATTACATAGTGCTTTAAAATACAAAACAATTTATACATATTGCATTGATTTCCCAAAACAATTCTATGAAGCTATTGTCCCCATTTTCCAGATGAAGAAATTGAGGACTGTAGAGGTTAGGTGACTTGCCCAAGATCATATAGATACTGAATTTCTGAAATTAGATTTATATTCTAGCCTTCCAGATTCCAAGTCTAGGGCTCTCTCCACCATGTCATCTATTCATAATATTCTTTTGCTTGTAAACTTCTCAAAATCTAATATGAAGTATGGTGCAAGTTTTTCTCAGTGAATCAATGTTGACTGATTATTACTAGTCAAAATATTCTTCTTTAAATTTAGCACAGTGAATATCACAAAATAGGTACTTAATAAATGCTTTTTCCCTTTCCTCTCCACAAATGCTCACTGAATATAGAGGGAACATGGTATAAGAGTTAAGTCTCTGGTTTTCCAATCAAGAAGACTTGGCTTTAAATCTTACTTCAGATACTTACTGGCTATGTGCCTATAGTTTAGCAGCTTTATCTCTATGAGTTTCATTGCTCTCATCTGCAAAATGATGTGATTGGACTTGATAACCTATAAAGTACTTTCTGCTTCTGAACCACTGATTCCCAAATTGGGCACTACCACCCCCTGGTACTACCACCCTGCTGCAGGGATCCAGGAGGAGCATTGATGGCCACAGGTGCATTTATCTTTCCTATTAATTGCTATTAAAATTTTTAAAAAATTAATTTCCAGGTGGCTAAGTAATATTTCTTCTGGAAAGGGGGTGGTAGGCCAAAAAAGTTTGGAAACTACTGTTCTAAACCTACCAGCAATCTATGTTAAAAAATCTATTAGACTTTCTTTGCGGTTCAATACTATGTTTATTAGTCTACATTCTTCTTCAGTTTTGAAAATGTTAACAGAATGGTCTTCTGCAGTCTTCTCATCCTTTCTTCCATTCTAGAATTTGCAAAACTTCTTAAATTGTAAATTCACCCTAAATATTCATCTCTGGTCCTTTTTCTTGCATTAAAATCTAACTTAGAGATGAGGAAGATGACGTAGATGTCCTCTAAGTTTCCTTCGAGATCTAAAGACTGAAATCTATAATCTTTTGATCTCTTAGGATAACAGTAGTTAATATATATGTATATGTGTAGACAAATATACATATATATACATATAAGTGTATATATATAATATTATACATAATATTACATATATGTAACATTGAAATTATGTCTTAAAGGTCCTCTGGAATGAGATTTGTCTATACCAGAACATTTAAAGTTATTTAAAACAGTTTAATGCTCTTATTAGTGTTTGCTCATACATGCAGATCTAATTTTATTTTTATTTTGAATATTTTCCCATAGTTACAAGTTTAATGTTCTTTCCCTCTCACCCAAACCCACCTAAACCCTCTGAACCAAAGCACTATTCCACTGGGTTTTACAGGTATCATTGATTAAGACCTAATTCTATATTATTGATAGTTGGACTAGAGTTATCATTTAGTGTCTACATCCCCAATAATATCCCCATGAGCCCATGTGTTCAAGCAGTTGTTTTTCTTCTGTGTTTCTCCTCCCAAAGTTCTTCCTCTGAATATGGCTAGTTTTCTTTCTCATAAGTCCCTCAGCCTTGCTCTGGATCCTTCATTGCTGCTGTTAGAGAAGTCCATTATGTTCGATTCTACCACAGTGTATCAGTTCTGTATACAATGTTCTCCTGGATTTACTCCTTTCAGTCTGCATCAATTCCTGGAGGTCATTCCAGTTCACATGGAATTCCTCCAGTTCTTTATTCCTTTGAGCACAATCACCAACAGATACCACAATTTGTTCAGCCATTCCCCAACTGAAGGACATTCTCTCATTTTCCAATTTTTTGCCACCACAAAGAATGCAGCTATAAATATTTTTTAGACGTCTTTTTCCTTATTATCTCTCTGGGGAATAACTCCAGCAGTGCTATGGCTAGATCAAAAGACAGATAGTCTTTTTTTTAATTTAAACATTTATTAATATTCATTTTTAACATGGTTACATGATTCATGCTCCTACATTCCCCTTCACCCCCCGCAATCCCCCCACCCATGGACAATGCACATTTCCACTGGTTTTGTCATGTGTCCTTGATCACGACCTATTTCCAAATTCTTGGTAGTTGCATGGTGTGGTAGTTTCGAGTCCACATCCTCAATCATGTCCACCCCAACCCATGCGTTCAAGCAGTTGTTTTTCTTATATGTTTCCTCTCCTGCAGTCCTTCCTCTGAATGTGGGTAGCGTTCTTTACCATAAATCCCTCAAAATTGTCCTGGGTCATTGTATTACTGCTGGTACAGAAGCCCATGACATTCCATTTTACCATAGTATATCACTCTCTGTGTACAATGTTCTTCTGGCTCTGCTCCTTTCACTCTGCATCAGTTCCTGGAGGTCTTTCCAGTTCACCTGGAACTCCTCCAGTTTATTATTCCTTTAAGGACAATAGTATTCCATCACCAGCATATACCACAGTTTGTTCAGCCATTCCCCAATTGAAGGACATACCCTCCTTTTAAAGTTTTTTGCCACCCCAAAAAGCGCAGCTATAAATATTTTCGTACAAGTCTGTTTATCTATAATCTCTTTGGGGTACAAACCCAACAATGGTATGGCTGGATCAAAGGGCAGGCATTCTTTTATAGCCCTTTGAGCATGATTCCAAATTGCCAGCCAGAATGGCTGGATCAGTTCACAACTCCACCCAGCAATGCATTAATGTCCCAATTTTGCCACATCCCCTCCAACATTCATTACTCTTCCCTTCTTTCATTTTAGCCAATCTGCTAGGTGTGACGTGATACCTCAGAGTTGTTTTGATTTGCATTTCTCTAATTATTAGAGATTTAGAACACTTTCTCATGTGCTTATTGATACTTTTGATTTCTTTATTTGAAAATTGCCTATTCATGTCTCTTGCCCATTTATCAATTGGGGTCTGGCTTGATTTTTTATACAATTGCTTTAACTCCTTGTATATTTGAGTAATTAGACCCCTGTCAGAGTTTTTCGTTATAAAGATTTTTTCCCAATTTGTTGTTTCACTTCTGATTTTGACTACATTGTTTTTGTTTGTACAAAAGCTTTTTAGTTTAATATAATCAAAACCATTTAATTTACATTTTGTAATTTTCTCTAACTCTTGCTTGGTTTTAAAGTCTTTCCTTTCCCAGAGATCTGACAAGTATACTATTCTGTGTTCACTTAACTTATTTATAGTTTCCCTCTTTATATTCAAGTCATTCACCCATTCTGAATTTATCTTGGTGTAGGGTGTGAGATGTTGATCTAGACCTAATCTCTCCCATATTGTTTTCCAAATTTCCCAGCAGTTTTTGTCAAATGGTGGATTCCTGTCCCAAAAGTTGGGCTTTTTGGGTTTATCATACACTGTCTTGCTGACATCATTAAACCCAAGTCTATTCCACTGATCCTCCCTTCTATCTCTTAGCCAGTACCATATTTTTTGATTACTGCTGCTTATAGAATAGTTTAATATCTGGTACTGCTAGGCCCCCTTCCTTCACATTTTTTTCATTATTTCCCTTGATATTCTTGATCTTTCATTATTCCAAATGTAATTAGTTATAGTTTTTTTTCTAATTCAGTAAAGAAAATTTTTGGTAACTTGATAGGTATGGCCCTAAATAAGTAAATTAATTTGGGTAGAATTGTCATTTTTATTATGTTAGCTTGTCCTACCCATGAGAAATCAATGGCTTTCCAATTGTTTAGATCCAGTTTTATTTGTTTGGAAAGTGTTTTGTAGTTGTTTTCATATAATTGCTGTGTTTCTTTTGCTAGATAGATTCCTAAGTATTTTATATTGTCTAGGGTGATTTTAAATGGTGTTTCTCTTTCTACTTCTTGCTGCTCTAATGTGTTGCAAATGTATAGAAATGCTGATGATTTATGTACATTTATTTTGTATCCTGCAACTTTGCTAAAGTTGTTGATTATTTCTACAAGCTTCTTAGTTGATTTTCTAGGATTTTATAAGTATACCATCATATCATCTGCAAAGAGTGATAGCTTAGTCTCCTCATTGCCTATTTTGATCCCTTCAATTTCTTTTTCTTCTCTAATTGCAACTGCTAGTATTTCTATTACTATGTTGAATAATAGAGGTGATAATGGGCATCCTTGTTTTACTCCTGATCTTATTGGGAAGGCTTCTAATTTATCCCCATTGTATATGATGTTTGTTGATGGTTTTAGGTATATACTGTTTATTATTTTTAGGAAAGGTCCTTCTATTCCTATACTTTTCAGTATTTTCAATAGGAATGGATGCTGTATTTTGTCAAAGGCTTTTTCAGCATCTATTGAGATAATCATGTGATTTTTGTTTGTTAGACTGTTGATAAGGTCAATTATGTGGATTGTTTTCCTAATGTTGAACCATCCTTGCATTCCTGGTATAAATCCCACCTGATCTTGCTGGATAACCTTCTTAATTACTTGCTGGAGTCTCTTTGCTAGTATTCTATTAAAGATTTTTGCATCTATGTTCATTAGGGAGATTGGTCTGTAGTTTTCTTTCTCTGTTTTTGGTCTCCCTGGCTTTGGAATCAGTACCATATTTGTGTCATAAAAGGAATTTGGAAGGACTCCTTCTTTGCTTATCATATCAAATAATTTGTATAGTATTGGGATTAGTTGCTCTTTGAATGTCTGATAGAATTCACTTGTGAATCCATCAGGCCCTGGCGATTTTTTCTTAGGGAGTTCTTTGAAGACTTGTTCAATTTCTTTTTCTGATATGGGATTATTTAGGTATTCTATTTCTTCTGCTGTTAATCTAGGCAGTTTATATTTTTGTAAATACTCTCCATTTCTCCTAAATTGATATATTTATTACCATATAATTGGTCAAAATATTTTTTAATGATTGCCTTAATTTCCTCTTCATTAGAGGTGAGGTCTCCCTTTTCATCTTTGATACTGTCAATTTGGTTTTCTTCTTTCCTTTTTTTATTAGATTGACTAGTACTTTGTCTATTTCATCTGTTTTTTTCAAAATACCAGATTCTAGTCTTATTTATTAATTCAATAGTTCTTTTACTTTTGATTTTATTAATTTCTCCCTTGATTTTTAGTATTTCTAATTTAGTTTTCATCTGGGGATTTTTAATTTGCTCACTTTCTAATTTTTTGAGTTGCATGCCCAATTCATTAATCTCTGCCCTCCCTAATTTGTTAATATATGCACTCAAGGATATAAATTTCCCCCTGAGTACTGCCTTGGCTGCATCCCACAGAGTTTGGTAGGATGTCTCATCATTGTTTTTTTTTTTTTTTTTTTTTTTTTTTTTTTCTATGATTTCTTTGTTGACAAATTGGTTTTGGAGAATCATATTATTTAATTTCCAATTAGTTTTTGATTTGCCTATCCAGGTGCCCTTACTAATTATTATTTTTATTACATTATGATCTGAGAAGGTTACATTTATTATTTCTGCTCTTTTGCATTTGTTTGCAATGATTCTATACCCTATAACATGGTCAATCTTTGTGAATGTGCCATGTGCAGCTGAAAAGAAGGTGTATTCCTTTTTGTCCCTATTTATTTTTCTCCACATATCAATTAAATGTAATTTTTCTAGGACTTCATTCACCTCTCTTACCTCTTTCTTATTTATTTTTCGGTTTGATTCATCTAGATCTGAAAGAGGAATATTTAGATCTCCCACTAGTATGGTTTTACTATCTATTCCCTTCTTGAGCTCTTCCAGTTTCTCCTTTATGAATTTGGATGGTATGCCACTTGGTGCATTCATATTGAGCAGTGCTATTTCCTCATTTTTATACTGCCTTTAATCAGGATGTAATGACCTTCCCTGTCTTTTTTAATCATATCTATTTTTACTTTGGCTTTGTCAGAGATCATAATAGCCACTCCTGCCTTCTTTTTCTCATTTGACACCCAAAGGATTTTGCTCAAACCCTGAACCTTAAACTTGTGTATGTCCACCCGTCTCATATGTGTTTCTTGTAGACAACATATGGTAGGATTTTGGTTTCTAAACCACTCTGCTATTTGCTTCCGTTTTATGAGCGAGTTCATCCCATTCACATTCAGAGTTATAAT
>NC_058131.1:598280447-598326598 GCF_016433145.1 Gracilinanus agilis
TTGGTGTAGGGTGTGAGATGTTGATCTAGACCTAATCTCTCCCATATTGTTTTCCAAATTTCCCAGCAGTTTTTGTCAAATGGTGGATTCCTGTCCCAAAAGTTGGGCTTTTTGGGTTTATCATACACTGTCTTGCTGACATCATTAAACCCAAGTCTATTCCACTGATCCTCCCTTCTATCTCTTAGCCAGTACCATATTTTTTGATTACTGCTGCTTATAGAATAGTTTAATATCTGGTACTGCTAGGCCCCCTTCCTTCACATTTTTTTCATTATTTCCCTTGATATTCTTGATCTTTCATTATTCCAAATGTAATTAGTTATAGTTTTTTTTCTAATTCAGTAAAGAAAATTTTTGGTAACTTGATAGGTATGGCCCTAAATAAGTAAATTAATTTGGGTAGAATTGTCATTTTTATTATGTTAGCTTGTCCTACCCATGAGAAATCAATGGCTTTCCAATTGTTTAGATCCAGTTTTATTTGTTTGGAAAGTGTTTTGTAGTTGTTTTCATATAATTGCTGTGTTTCTTTTGCTAGATAGATTCCTAAGTATTTTATATTGTCTAGGGTGATTTTAAATGGTGTTTCTCTTTCTACTTCTTGCTGCTCTAATGTGTTGCAAATGTATAGAAATGCTGATGATTTATGTACATTTATTTTGTATCCTGCAACTTTGCTAAAGTTGTTGATTATTTCTACAAGCTTCTTAGTTGATTTTCTAGGATTTTATAAGTATACCATCATATCATCTGCAAAGAGTGATAGCTTAGTCTCCTCATTGCCTATTTTGATCCCTTCAATTTCTTTTTCTTCTCTAATTGCAACTGCTAGTATTTCTATTACTATGTTGAATAATAGAGGTGATAATGGGCATCCTTGTTTTACTCCTGATCTTATTGGGAAGGCTTCTAATTTATCCCCATTGTATATGATGTTTGTTGATGGTTTTAGGTATATACTGTTTATTATTTTTAGGAAAGGTCCTTCTATTCCTATACTTTTCAG
Organism: Gracilinanus agilis; assembly: GCF_016433145.1. Lineage (NCBI taxonomy): Eukaryota > Metazoa > Chordata > Mammalia > Didelphimorphia > Didelphidae > Gracilinanus > Gracilinanus agilis. Next base: position 598,281,457 of record NC_058131.1, read on the forward strand.
TATTTTCAATAGGAATGGATGCTGTATTTTGTCAAAGGCTTTTTCAGCATCTATTGAGATAATCATGTGATTTTTGTTTGTTAGACTGTTGATAAGGTCAATTATGTGGATTGTTTTCCTAATGTTGAACCATCCTTGCATTCCTGGTATAAATCCCACCTGATCTTGCTGGATAACCTTCTTAATTACTTGCTGGAGTCTCTTTGCTAGTATTCTATTAAAGATTTTTGCATCTATGTTCATTAGGGAGATTGGTCTGTAGTTTTCTTTCTCTGTTTTTGATCTCCCTGGCTTTGGAATCAGTACCATATTTGTGTCATAAAAGGAATTTGGAAGGACTCCTTCTTTGCTTATCATATCAAATAATTTGTATAGTATTGGGATTAGTTGCTCTTTGAATGTCTGATAGAATTCACTTGTGATTCCATCAGGCTCTGGCGATTTTTTCTTAGGGAATTCTTTGATGGCTTGTTCAATTTCTCTTTCTGATATAGGATTATTTTGGTATTCTATTTCTTCTGCTGTTAATCTAGGCAATTTATATTTTTGTAAATATTCATCCATATCTCCTAAATTGTTATATTTATTGCCATATAATTGGGCGAAATAGTTTTTAATGATTGCCTTAATTTCCCCTTCATTAGAGGTGAGGTCTCCCTTTTCATCTTTGATACTGTCAATTTGGTTTTCTTCTTTCCTTTTTTTATTAGATTGACTAGTACTTTGTCTATTTCATCTGTTTTTTTCAAAATACCAGATTCTAGTCTTATTTATTAATTCAATAGTTCTTTTACTTTTGATTTTATTAATTTCTCCCTTGATTTTTAGTATTTCTAATTTAGTTTTCATCTGGGGATTTTTAATTTGCTCACTTTCTAATTTTTTGAGTTGCATGCCCAATTCATTGATCTCTGCCCTCCTTAATTTGTTAATATATGCACTCAAGGATATAAATTTCCCCCTGAGTACTGCCTTGGCCGCATCCCACAGAGTTTGGTAGGATGTCTCATCATTGTCATTTTCTTCAATGAAATTGTTGATTGTTTCTATGATTTCTTTGTTGACAAATTGGTTTTGGAGAATCATATTATTTAATTTCCAATTAGTTTTTGATTTGCCTATCCAGGTGCCCTTACTAATTATTATTTTTATTACATTATGATCTGAGAAGGTTACATTTATTATTTCTGCTCTTTTGCATTTGTTTGCAATGATTCTATACCCTATAACATGGTCAATCTTTGTGAATGTGCCATGTGCAGCTGAAAAGAAGGTGTATTCCTTTTTGTCCCTATTTATTTTTCTCCACATATCAATTAAATGTAATTTTTCTAGGACTTCATTCACCTCTCTTACCTCTTTCTTATTTATTTTTCGGTTTGATTCATCTAGATCTGAAAGAGGAATATTTAGATCTCCCACTAGTATGGTTTTACTATCTATTCCCTTCTTGAGCTCTTCCAGTTTCTCCTTTATGAATTTGGATGGTATGCCACTTGGTGCATTCATATTGAGCAGTGCTATTTCCTCATTTTTATACTGCCTTTAATCAGGATGTAATGACCTTCCCTGTCTTTTTTAATCATATCTATTTTTACTTTGGCTTTGTCAGAGATCATAATAGCCACTCCTGCCTTCTTTTTCTCATTTGACACCCAAAGGATTTTGCTCAAACCCTGAACCTTAAACTTGTGTATGTCCACCCGTCTCATATGTGTTTCTTGTAGACAACATATGGTAGGATTTTGGTTTCTAAACCACTCTGCTATTTGCTTCCGTTTTATGAGCGAGTTCATCCCATTCACATTCAGAGTTATAATCATCAGTTGTGCATTTGCTGACATTTTCGTATCCTCCCCTATTCCTACCCCCTTTTTCTTATACTATTTCCTTTTCAACCAGTGGTTTGTTATTAAGCCGCTATCCCTTATCCCCTCCCTTGATTAACTTTCCTTTCTACCCCCTCCCTTATTTTTCCCCTCTTTTTTTTAAAGGCCTAATGAATTCCTTCCCCCTTCTTCTCCCCTCCCTTTTTTTGACCTCCCCTCTCCCCTGCTCCCCTTGGTTTATCCCTTCTGACTTTCTCAGAAGGGTTAGATAAGAGTTTTATGTCCCAATGGATAGTATAGCTACTCTTCCCTCTCCGGGTTGATTACACTGAGAGTAAGGTTTGATTATTACCTCTTAATGCTCTCTTCCTCTCCTTCTTATAATAGTATTTGTCCCCTCTCCTTCCCATGCCCACTTTGTGTGTAATTGAATATCCTATTTTTCTTATTCACTCAAGTTTCTCTTGGTGTCCCCTACTATTCACCCCCTCTTTCCCATCCCCCATGTCATCTTAGATTATTTAGTGTTCCACCTTCTCCCTGTTAATTATTCTTCTGATTACTGTAATAGTGAATACTATAATAGTGAATAGAGTTCACTACAGAGAATTATACATAACATTTCTCTACATAGGAATACAGATAATTAGATCTTACTGAGGCCCTTTAAAAATTATGATTTTTCTTTCTTTTCCCTCTGTTTCTTATTTACCTTTTTATGTTTCTCTTGATTTTTGTGGTTGGTTATCAAACTTTCCATTTAGCCCTGGTCTTTTCTGTGCAAATACTCGGAATTCTTCAATTTTGTTGAATGCCCATACTTTCCCCTGGAAATATATAGTCAACTTTGATGGGTAGTTGATCCGTGGTTGCAGGTCCAGCTCTCTTGCCTTTCTGAATATCGTATTCCAAGCCTTGCAGTCTTTTAGTGTGGACGCTGCCAGATCCTGTGTGATCCTGATTGGTGCTCCTTGATATTTGAATTGTCTCTTTCTGGCTTCTTTTAAGATTCTTTCCTTTGCTTGGAAACTCTTGAATTTGGCAATTATATTTCTGGGTGTTTTCTTTTCTTGATCGAATGTCGCAGGTGTTCTATGAATCCTTTCAATGTTTATATTGCCCTCTTGTTGTAGGACTTCAGGGCAATTTTGCTGAATAATTTCTTTTAGTATGGAGTCCAGGTTTCTATTAATTTCTGGAAGACCAATTATTCTCAAATTCTCTTCTAGACCAGTTTTCTTGGTCTGTCACTTTATCATTGAGATATTTCATGTTTCCTTCTATTTTATCAGTCTTTTGACTTTGTGTTATTTGTTCTTCTTGTCTTGAGAGATCATAAGCTTCTAATTGCTCAATTCTAGCCTTTAGGGACTGGTTTTTCGGCTATAATCTTTTGGTTTTCGGCTATGAGCTTTTGGTTTTTGGCTATAATTTTCTGGTTTTCCTTTAAGATCTGGTCATTTCTGTTGTTGAATTTGCTTATCAGTTCATTTGATTTCTGAGCCTCACTTTCCAATTGCAAGATTCTACCCTTTAAACTGTTATTTTCTTGCCAGATCTCTTCCATCTTCCTCAAAATCTCAGTTTTGAACTCTTCCATAGCTTGTGACCTGTTTTCCTTATTTGAGGAGCGTCTGGATGCTTGTTTGTTCTCCTCCTCTGTTTGCTTAGTTGTCTGGATTTTCTCTGTGTAAAAGTTGTCGAGTGTTAGACTTCTTTTTCTTGTTGTTAATCTTTCTCTTCTGAACTTCCTGAGACTGGGTAGCCATCATTAGCCCAGCAGCTTCTCAACTTTATCCTCACACTGAGAGTTTGTCTGCAGTCTTTTGGCTCCTGAGCTCTGAGGTCTGGTTTTTTCCAAGGTCAAGCCCCCTAGTGTACCCCTTGCTTGATCCTCTGCCAGAGGTTTCTTTACCAGTCTCAGGGAGCTGCTTCCACAGTCGTATACCTGTCTGCACTGGTTCCCCACTCAGGGTTTCAGAGCCTTAGCTCATGGTTGTGTCTGCCTCCACCCGCGCCTCTGCCCGTGCCTGCGCTCTGAGCCCTCACTCTGTGCCCACGCTCAGAGTTCGTGTGCATTCTTTAGCTTTTTGGGGACCTAAATCTTGCTGCTCTCAGGAATAGGCCCTGGAGCTGCCAATGACTCGATATGTGCCCCAAACTTGCTCTATTTCTTTTTAGCTGGTTTCGGCGCTATAGGTGGTGTGTGTGGAGTGGGTGGGGTGGGGTAGTTGCTCAGCCCGCAATTTAGTAAGAGCTGTTTCACCCCTTTATAGCATGGAAATGTCCCGATTCCACGTACCTTCCACACTGCACCCTGTTGTGGGGTTCCTCCATTCATCTGGACTTGTTTTTATGTCCCCTTTAGGAGTCTTGTGTGTTTCAGTCAGGAGAGGTTAAGAGCTGCTTTTTACTCTGCCGCCATCTTCGACAGGTAGTCTTTTAAAACCCTTTGAGCATAGTTCCAAATTGGCATCCAAAATGGTAGCATCAATTCACAACTCCACCAGCAATGAATTATTGTCCCAATTTTGCCACATTCCCTCCAACATTCATTACTCTCTCCTGTTGTCATTTTAGCCAATCTGCTATGTGTCAGGTGATACCTCAGAGTTTTTTTATTTGCATTTCTCTAATTATTAGAGATTTGGAACACTTTCTCATGTGCTTATTGATAGTTTTTATTTCTTTATCTGAAAATTGCCTATTCATATCCCTTTCCCATTTATTGATTGGGGGGATGCCTTGGTTTTTTGGACAATAGATTTAGCTTGTGTGTTTCAGTCAGGAGAGGTTAAGAGCTGCTTTTTACTCTGCCCCCATCTTCAACAGGTTTTCTTTTAAAACCCTTTGAGCATAGTTCCAAATTGGCATCCAATATGGTAGCATCAATTCACAACTTTACCAGCAATAAATTATTGTCCCAATTTTGCCACATTCCCTCCAACATTCATTACTCTCTCCTGTTGTCATTTTAGCCAATCTGCTATGTGTCAGGTGATACCTCAGAGTTTTTTATTTGCATTTCTCTAATTATTAGAGATTTGGAACACTTTCTCATGTGCTTATTGATAGTTTTTATTTCTTTATCTGAAAATTGCCTATTCATATCCCTTTCCCATTTATTGATTGGGGGATGCCTCGGTTTTTTGGACAATAGATTTAGCTCCTTGTATATTTAAGTAATTAGACCTCTGTCAGAATTTTTTGTTATAAAGATTTTTTCCCAATTTGTTGCTTTCCTTCTCATTTTAGTTAGATTGGTTTTGTCTGTACAGAACTTTTTTAGTTTAATATAATCAAAATTATTTGTTTTACATTTTGTAATTTTTTTCCAACTCTTCTTTGGTTTTAAAATCTTTCCTTTCCCAGAGATCTGACAAGTGTACTATTCTATGCTCACCTAATTTACTTATAGTTTCCTTCTTCATATTCAAGTCATTCACCCATTCTGAGTTTATCTTGGTATAGAGTGTGAGATGTTGATCTAGACCCAATCTCTCCCATATTGTTTCCCAATTTTCCCAGCAATTTTTGTCAAATAGTGGGTTTTTGTCCCCAAAACTAGGTTGTTTGTGTTTATCAAAAACTGTCTTGCTGAGGTCACTTACCCCTAATCTATTCCACTGATCCTCCCTTCTGTCTCTTCGCCAGTACCATATTGTTTTGATGACCACTGCTTTATAGTACAGTTTAATATCTGGTACAGCTAGGCCACCTTCCTTCATATTTTTTTCATTATCTGATCTACTTTTTGATGTGAGTGCAAATTCACTGAATTGTTCTTGCTTTTGCTAAACAATTTATCCTTTTTTTGTTTGTTTTATTGTTCAAGAGTTTGGGCAGCTTGTTTGGGTTTGTTAATCCTCTGCGATCCTATTGACTGTGCTAATAATAGAGCCTTTCCTGGTGAACCACAAAATCTGCTCCCTTCTACAGTTCCTTGAAAGTTTATTCTTTGACCTTCTTCACCAAAAAGACCCCAGGAAGGAAGACTATTTGGATTTGGATTCCTGACCACATGTTCTTGCTTGATGGAAACCAGACTGAATATCACTGACCCAACCGCAAATGAAAGAAAAGTACTACTCACTTATTCTGTGTTTGGAGGGTTCTTTGCATGTTGTTTGAGTTATAACAATCCCATTTACTATTCTAAACAAATTTAAACTTGAATATTTCTGCATTTCCTATATCACCTCTTTCTCTAGTAGTGTATCCATCCTTTCCTTATTCTTCTTTTTTCACTAAACATGGTTTTTAAATCGCTTTTTAGTTTCTTATGCAATTTTCTTTCTGCAGGCTTCAGTTCATTTTTTTTCTTTTTCTTTCTTTTGCAAGTTTCTTGCCTTCTTGACATCATACATATAAGTCCACACTACCCTTTTATATGTGTTCTGGTTTATGTACTTTTCCTTATTTTTGTACATATTTTTTTATCTGTAGCACAGTAGAAAGTTCCCTGCTTAACCACATAGACTTTGAAATACACTAAATATTTTACTGTGGCTTGGGGGAATCTCAGAGTACAAACCATGTACAGACTAGGTAAGTTACTAGACTATATCCACACAACTCTAACATTACTGAATTAACCTGACTTGGCTTAAAAAAATAATCTGTCTATTTTAGGTACTCCTTCTTTCTGTCTTGCTATAGCCTGGGCCCTTGGGATCATCATATCTACCCTTAATAATTCACCCTTATTTTCAACCCCAATGTACTTGGATCAGCTTCATTGGTTATCAGGGAATATTGTCTCTTCCTCCATATCTGTACCACAGGTCCATATTTGTTTTTAAAAAGTCATTATAAAAGCAATAACCACAATCAAATACACATTTTAAAATATACCAAATGATTTAAATTCCAATGGAACTATTCTCAGAACAACTCATTTCCCTACTTATGGATTTCCCTTTCAATCCTGCCCACAGAAATTCTCTGAATTAGTCTCTTTTTGTTCTGAAAATGCAGCCCCCTGCTTAGCTCCCCAAAGCTTAAATTTTTCTCTTGAATTAATCATCCTCTTTAAATTAGTTGCCTCAAAATTTTCAAGTTCTGTATTTCATCAGATAAAAAGGTTCAGTTATTTGCAACTTTTCCTCACTATACTATGATCAGCAAATCTATTAGAAAGAACATTGGATTTAAAGTCAGAAGGTTTGAATTCAAGTTCCATTTCTGCTACTTTCTAACTATGTGTGATCTTGCATACGCAATATAACCTCTCTGTGTCTGTTCTTTGTCATTTATAAATTCTCTTACCTGTCCTCATAAATTAGAACATGGAGGATCTAATCTTCATCCACTGTGTCTGGTAGGCAATATTAACATGGTGTATGAATAATAACATCAGAATTCTCTTAGGAACATCACTACACTGTTTGGTCATTCTACTTCAGTTATTTTAGATTGAAACATCAGTTTTGGAAAACTATAGTACCCTGGCATCTTTGAAATGAATGGAAAATAAAAGAATTTAAGACCCATTTCTTGTAAACATGTATTCACTGACTTCTCTTCCTCTTATTGTTGTCTTTGGGACTTGAAGAAGACCAAAAAGATGTCACTGTTTATGTCTTTTGACTTGAACTTGAACTTGAATGAAGCATGACAGAGTTGTACAAAGTCATCATCATCTTTCTATCTTCCAAAGTCATCAAAGTCCAGTGAGAAGACAAAAGTCACTACAATTAGTGATACTCAGGATGCAGTGGAAAACCTTGACTTCTTAGATGTCTAGCCAAACTCTAAGAACTCCACAGCACCCACTTTTCATGACTTCATGGCTATTGAAAAAAGATGTTCTCATCTGTCCCTTATGCAGGGGGGATGTTTTCACATGCCTGGTGTTGATATCCCACTAACTTGCTGCATTGTTAAAATCTTGTTGGTTACCCTCAACCTTGTTAAGACCATCTACTAAGAGAGTTTTACCAGTTTTTTGGTAACTGCATGAGCTACAGCTTCTTGGAGTTATAGGTAAGACCTGGTTGGTAAGTAAAAACCAAAGGAAGAAAAAAAAATCTGAAAAGGTCTCAGCAAGTCCTCACATCAGAAGTATAGATATTCCCTGAACACTCTGTATGCTACCATTCTTATTGTAAAAGTATTCCAAATATCCATCTATAACCAGTGATGTTTTTATGCAGAATAATTGTCTTATATTTCTATAGTTAGTAGGAAGAAGCATATTTTGTGGTATATTTTGCAAGTTGTGACCAGTAAGTATTCATTTGACTATCACACACTCACTTACCTAACTCCCATTTTTAATAAGTTCCTAATCAAAAAGTTCTAGAATAAGTATCCTTTTAAATATGAACTTCTGTGGGAAAAGGGTGAAAAATCATTTTGCTAAAAGTAGAAACTTTTCCTTACTTAGAAGATGGGTGATATGACACCATTGTCCTTAGGAAAATAAGAAAAATGAAAGTAGTATAAAACCAGCCAATAGTACCAATGAACTTTGCCCTGGTGCAAAATAAATGCCTAGATGCAGATTTTAGTGGGAAAGGAGAAATGCTCCTCCCCTCATTTTTCCTGGCTGATGGCCTGAAAGTATCTCTCTGAAGCAAAAATGAGAAGGTATCATAATACTTCCTTTTACATGGACAAATAGAGGCACAGAGAAATTATATAATTTGTTTGAACTCTTTGAGAACTATAACTTTTCTATTCAGAAAAGCCATTTTCTATTGAAGGTCAATAATCCATAGTAGGATAAATTAATCCCAAACTACAAAAGGCTAATTTAAAAGTATCACCTAGATTTTTTGGAGACAAAAAAGTGCAAAGCTTTTATTTACCTACTTTCAAATTAACAACCTAGAATTCAATTCAGTAGTTGCAATAAATTATTTTAGAATATTGTTCATTTTCTCATTAAGGATATATGAGGGGGAAATATGGTAGCATACAGAATGCAATAAGCTTAGGAAAAAAGAAAAACACTAGCAGAGAGAATAGGGAGGAAAGAGATGTTAGAAAGGAAATGGTGAAGGAAAGTTTGAAGAAAGGGAGAAAAAAGCTTACTGACTATTCACTAATCACCTACCTAGATTGATGAAGAATAGGCTTATCTTTAAATTGTTTTTCCAATTTAAATTCCAATTGGCAGTTGTATATTTTGGCATTTTAAAAATATACATTATTTTAGTTGTTATTCAATATATTTTTTTATTATGCTACTAAGTATATTATTTTTCATTTGCATTTTCAAGTAGATATTTAGCTTGGTGCTTGTACCTTGTGTAATGTTATTTGGCATTGTAATATGGAAAGCAGAATGATTGACAATTAGTAGTTTGGGACTTAAGAATGAACCGAGCCTGGCATGTTTCAGCAAGGGCAAAGTCAGTTGCTAGGAGGACAATATAAGCAGGATTTGGACTGGAGGAGAGGTCTCAACTTTGAAAAGGGATTTTGGTGGGAGGTCTTGGTGTGTTTGGGTAGGCCAAGGTCAATTTAGGATACCAGCAACCAGCTCTGATCACTACCATACTCTCAAATCCTGTGTGACTCTATACTGTACAACTTGATTAATTGCTCATCAAGAAGAAGCAATATCAATCACCATTAAACCTGATTCAAGTTAAAGCAGCCTGGCTTTGCCAGGTAGAATCTGTCAGGCAAGCCACAACAATAGTCAAACTTGAAACCCTGATTACCTTCAATTCTCATTGGAATCTGATCATCTATAGCTTAAGCCAAAGATTTCCTTTATCCCTCTCTCCTTCAATTCCCTGTTCCCTTTCCCTAAACTCACTTAGGTGAATGTCATTCTTTACCTTAAGGATTAACTATCTTATCCCTGGGTATTTGAAAAAAGAGGGATTATTTCCAATTGAAAGTTAAGTCACAGTCAATTAGCATTTATCCACATCTTGGGGCCAGGATAAGAAGTCAGAAGAGTTGTGTAATCTGAACCACAGTTTCTTCACTTTGACATTTAGAGGACTGAGCAGAAATCACATCGAGTCAAAAACCTTTTCCAAAAGGTTTGGTTCCTTTGGACTTTGCCAAAAACTGTTATGTAATAATGGACAGGTCCTTTGATGGTATGAGGTGCTGAAGCTGAGTTAGTGTGAAAATCCTTGGGTGTAACACCAAGTTGTGTTAGTGAAACACTAAGGACCCCATGAGAATATTTGTGAAGAAACTGCTACACCCAACTTCAGTATAATTGTGTCCCAGAACAAGTAGTCAAATGAAGATGTGGATAAACATGCCAGGCTCGGTTCACTATAACTTCCAAACTGCTAAATGTCAGTTATTCTGCTTTCCATATTGCAATGCCAAATAACATTACACTTGTTGAGAACTAATCATAGGGGGCTCAAAAAGACATATAGAGACACTAAATGTAAAAGCTATGTATAATCCTTAAATTTCCTTGGAAAAACATTTTGTTCTTTTGGAGACCAATTCCCTCATCTGTAAAATAAAGGGGTTGGATTCAATAATCTAAAAGTTCCCTTTCAATTCTAAACTTAGGCTCCTATGAGCTAATTGGATAGTTCTGCCTAGACTTGTTAAGATTTGATCATTTGAGGGGAAAACCTTAGCATTGGAACAGGGTAAAAGTCTCAATATTTGAAGGTTATGTAAAACAAAATGAATTGAATGGATGGCAATTAGTCATGAATCTGTATTATGTAGTCATTGCAGACATTATAATTTTAAAAATTAGAATGTCTCCACAAAATCAAATGAAGTGGATATTTGACAGTTTTCCAGTCAAATTGATCCTAAATAATTGAGACTTAATTACCTTTAGTCTTAATCTGAAAAACAGACTCTTATTCCCTCTTCACTTTTATGAAAATTTCTCTTGGGGAAAGTGAAGGAAGACAATATATATTGGCAGGTCAGACTTGAGAAAACTACTTTTGCCACTATTTCATGTTGTTGTAGTTGATTGTTTTTTCCTTTATTTTTTCATTGCCACTGTTATGCTGAATTATTATACATTTGGAGATCAGGTCATATAATCAAAGACTCCAAATGAAAAAAGGAAAGATTGAAAGTAAGACCTAATAATCATTTTCAAGTGTCTTAAAGAATAGATGAGTGACAGCAACTTTATTTTTTCTGTTTCTCATCGAGGAAGGACAGGAAGTGATGAAGTTAGAAACATTTTAAATCAGATATCAGGAAGAATGCCTTTGCTACTGATTCTCTGATGTATGTGAAGATAATTTAGAGATTCTCAGTCTCAACAGATATTCCAATTGATTTCTGGTTTTGTACCCCCAAAGAGATCATAGGGAAAAAGGCTTGAACAAAAATATTTTTAGCTGCACTCTTTGTGCTGGCAAAAAATTGGAAAATGAGGGGATGCCCTTTGATTGTTGAATGGCTGAACAAACTGGTGACGGAATACTATTGTCTTCAAAGGAATAATGAAGTGGAGGAATTCCATGTGAACTGGAATGACCTCCAGGAAGTGATGCAGAATGAAAGAAGCAGAACTAGGAGAACCTTATACACAGAGATGGATACACTGTGGTACAATCCAATGTAATGGACTTCTCTACTAGTAGCAATGCAATAATCCAGGATGACTCAGAGGGGTCTATGAGAAAGAATGCTATCCATATTCTGAGGAAGAACTCTGGGGGTGGAAACACAGAAGAAAAACAACTTCTCTATCACATGGGCTGATGGGGAAATGATTGGAGATATTGACTCTAAATGATCACCTAGTGTGAATACCCATAGTATGGAAATAGGTCTTGATCAATGACACGTGTAAAACACAGTGTAATTGCATGTTGGCTATGGGAAGAGGGTGGGAGGAGGAGAGGGAAAAAACATAATTTTGTAACCATGGAAAAATAGCCTAAATTTATTAATTAAATACATTTTTCAAAGAGAAAAAAATTAAATGTGATTAAATTTTATTTTTAAAAGGAAAAAATATTAGATTGAGGGTCATTAAAAAGGCAGTTGACCCACAGGCTATTGTTAAACAACCACTGAAATAGATGACCTCATGAGTACCTTTTACAGATTCTCAAATGACAATTCATTTCATTTGAGTCTTTCTAGCATTTTACCAGGCAGAGATTCTTCTCATTTTTGACAAAAAGAAACATAAACAGCTGAAAAACCTCAAATATATCCCCAAATTCCAGAATAATTTTCTTGGTTTATCCTCCAGCTTTCAGTGACTACCCACCTGAACAAGAAATTTAATATCTAAAGCCCACAAATAAGATATGAGATTCATACTTTCTTATGAATCTGGTGCTAGAGAATGCCCCAAAATGAACCATTATGACTCCAATCCAGTATGAAACAATCCCATTGAAACCAACTGACCTGTCAGAGTCTGCCCAGATAATGTTGAAATACACAGCACTTAATGCAGGAGGAGAATCTGTCAGAAAGAATAAAGATTGGTATAAAAACAAGCAGCAAGTTATCGATTCAGTCTATTAAAGATGCTGTGAAAATAACAGGATTTCACTTTTGCCCTTTAATTTCTCCATCTTGATCATAATCTGCCAGAGCTAAGGCACAGGCATTATTCATAAAGGTTTAAGGTTGGCTGTTCGATGTCTGACCAAATGCAGGCATGTGTCCCACATATGTTGTCTATATAAACTGGGTCAGTCAAACAAACCTGGTTACACAGGAAACAAAGCCCCTGAGGTGAATCTACAGAGTGGGCTAAGGTGCCAGGGGTAATCAAACAAAATTTCAGGTAATCTCCTTCACAGCCCAATTAAACCCTTACACCAAACAACATGATGCCATCTGGAATTTCCCTTGATACAAAGCTTTTGCAATTTACTAAGTCAGATACCACTGCTGGCTATAGTTACTGACAAGAAATCTTACTTTCCTGGTTCCCTGCTACATTGATAGGCAAACTATGGCCCATAGGCCAGATACTGCCCCTTAAATTTTCTATCTGGCTGCAGGACATTATTCCTAATCTGACAAATACAAAGAGTAGGATACAATACAATGAAACTTCCAAAGAGTTGCCTTAGAAACAGACTGACAGATGAGCATTTCCTTTCCTTTGGCCCCCTCTTTAAAAAGTTTGCCCATCACTGCCCTAGGAAATTGGCTGGATACTAAGGTACTATTTCCCACCTTAAGCATGAATACCCAGGAACTCATTTTTCTTCAGTATTGGTGGTTGCGATCATTCAAATAACCCCAATGATAAACATAGAATAGTTGTCAAAGTCCATGGAAATATAAATGCTGTTGAGAAAAAATGAAAATGTGCCTAGACTCTTTTTGTGTTTTCATTTTGATGGAAATCAAACCATCTCTCTTAGAAGATGCTAATTTCATCATTTCCTACCCCCACCCCAATCTAAGTTGGCAAAGCAGTCTGCATTAATTAGGGACAGTCCTGGATATTTTTTGTTTGCTACTAGATGACCAAATGCCCTTATTTTCTTTATTCAAACCCTTCCCCCCCTTTTCTTCCTCTTCTTCAACTAATTTTCTCTACTTTCTCTGTATTATCTACTCATGAATATTTATTTGTAAGTAGAGGCTTGCTATGCTAGAGGCTTCATACCTGATATAATTCATCTTCTGACTATTTCTTCACAAATTAGCCTCATCTGCACTCTTCTCTGAACCAATCATAAAACCACAGGGTTAGAAGGGAAAATCATCCTAGGAAATCACCCAATTCAAGTCCAATCCCCCTTGTGTATTATGTGATTTGAGTGACACTGTGAATCAAGAAGCAACACAGAAAGGTCCTCAGTTCTAGACTCAAATTTCAGCTCTTATATTTACTAGCTGTGTGACCCTGGACAATTCACTGAAACTTTCTAAGTCATTCTGTCCATCACACTTCCATATCAACTCCAATGGCTCTCTATTATCTCCAGGGACAAATATAAGCTATAAATTAAATAAATCACTAGTTCTCAATGGAACTTTTCCTTATTCCCCTAGCTTGTAGACTCTTTCCTTTTAAGTTAGCTCCCATTTACTCCACTTGTATCTTGTAAATACTTTTTTACTCATTTTTTAAATGTACACATTTCTCCTCCCCACTAGAATATAAATAATAGCCTTGAGGAAAACAATTTTTTCTTGATTTTTCTTTGTATCCAGACAGCTGATAAGGTACAGTGGAACATAGTAAGCATTTGCTGAATGTTTATGCATTGACTAATCAATTAATCATGCCCCCTTTTCCAGGATACACATTCCTAACTTATCTTTGTACAGTTTTAAGTCTCCCAGACAATTTAGTCATCAGCCTTTAATTATCCAAATTTTACTTAATTGACTTGTCTAGTGGAGTCGTAGGACATTCACCATTCCCAGTGACAAGATTCACCAAATCAACATTAATAATAACTAAAATATCCTCCCTTAAGATATGTCAGAAGCACTGTGGCTAGAATTTATTCAAGAGAAAATTTTCAAAAAGGACCTTTTCCTCTTTTGTTAATTACACAATTTAAAAATTATTCAATTCAATTGGAAGTCTGATTAAGGGAAAATGGCAGATGAAATCCTCTCCCTTGCTTTGGCTCTGGATATTTTTATACTTTTCTTGTCCAGAGCAGTGTCCTGTGACAAATGAACCCTTCATATAAGCTCAGTAACTACTCAACAACAAATATGTAACTAATGCCAGCTTAGAGAACTCAGCTGAAGGAGGGAATAGTGTAGTAAATATGGCAGCATGAGAACTTAAAAGCCCATTACACATGGCAGTTGCCCTTCAAGGAATTATCAGATCCTTGGGGTCATTTGAGCCCTAGAGAACCAGATGTTATTATATTTCTCTTTGGGGGCTTCACATATGTCTAGGCTCTCAAATTTTTCAAAAGAAGTGATAGCATATAGGCAAATTTAGTTAACAGCAGAAGCTGAAATCATCTGAGGGCAAATCAGTCAACCTGGTACAGTGGTGAAAATACCAGCTCTAAATCAAAGGACTTAAGATCAAATTTTATTTCTAATGCTTCTTATCTGAGTGTCTATAGGCAAGTCACTTTTCTTCCCTGAAATTCAGCTTCATCAACTATAAAATGAAAGGGTTAAATTAAATGGTTTCTACGGTCTCATCTTGCTCCATATTTTTGCTCCTTTGATCCCAAAGTTAAAGAAGTAGTGTGGTATATCCTATGTGGGATAGTACATTTCTTTACTTTCTCATCATAAACCTCACCTTAATTGTATTTCCCTTCATAAAAGGTGATCTGTACTCTTTTTGAGATGAAATATCCCTTACCATAATGACAATGTCTTCCTCCTTCAGACTATCCCTTGTCATACTATACTGCCCATTTTGGGAAATTACAGAATATTGGTAACTTTTTTGAGAGTGGTTGAACAATTAAATATGAAGAGAGATTGAAAGTAGTTAAGGAATCAGTGAGAATTAAAGAAATTGAGGCAATAAGTATATACAAGTTTGTTTTGGGGTAGCTGGGGAGTCCTTTCTTCATCCCTGAAATTTGGTTGAGAAAGGGAGAAAACTTATGGAACAATGGCTTGAGAGAGATGATAGAATCAAGTGAATGAGGGAAAGTGTTTTGTTTTGTTTTGGTCTTCTTAGAAACTATTTCATTTAATGTCTTGGCCAGTGACTTCATAAGTAGCTAGAAGCAGTTAAGCAAATATTATTGTTGTTTTAATGAAATTATAGTTTCTTGAGGGGAAAATGGAAGCACACATAAATAACTTAGGACAGAAGATATAAAACATTATCCAACTAATGGGCTCCATGAGAAACTGAAAGGAATATTTACTGTTTCTGCAGAGTTGACATCTGAGAAACAAAGCTTTCTAGCTTCAAGGATCTATCTTATAAGGAAACTAGGAAAATGGCTGCCAAAGATTTGATTTGAAAAGGGCAGGGGAGAGTTCACCTGCTTCATTTCTTTGAACTATTTAGCGGGACCTAAACATTGTTGATTATAAGGACATACAACTATTATAAAATGATTCTGTTCCTGAGTTAGGAGGAAGCTCACCTATCATACATGTGCTCAGGGAGCAGGGAACCTCTCAGATCAGGGAGTGAGTGCCTAGTCAACACCCAGGCAACCTATTTCACCATTTTCAAATTGCTCTGACTTTTCTGCTGTAAATCATGGGCCAAATTCAACAAACTATGAGGATGCTAAGAATCTTCTCTATATGCCTTGTTTCCTATTCCAGATTCATAAGATTCAAAGAATCTATCCCATGGGAGAATCTATTCAGAACTATACATGGAGCCCTCAAGAAATACTGAGCAGTTTATAAGCAAAACCAAAAAAAGGCTCATGCTGTTTGGGACTTTAAGAAATGCAAATGAATACAAGGTAGGATTGGGCTTAGACTTGAAAAATACTCTGTTATCAAAGTATAGGGAAATCTACCATTTCTTGGTGGAGGATGAATAGCTATATTTAAAATGTTAGATAAGGAAAAAAGAGAACTTGAAGTAATTAGTAAGGATTGATATCATTTGACTAGCAAAATGGTAGATTACTTGACACTTTATACCTGACATTTTAATGTTCTCTACTCATTCAAGACAAACAAATAAACAAACAAGAGGATTATATTACAGATATAGAGAAAGTATAGCTGAATGCACAGGACAAAGAAAATAGAACCATAACCAAACAAAATCCTCTTCATTAACTAACAATTAACTCTAAAATTCTCATTAGGCACACCTTCCACATTAGTCTCTATATGATCATCTTATGTTCATAAGAGACTGTCATCTAAGTTTATACCTGACCATATTATTCTTATTACTCAATGGCTTCTTTTTACCTTTGCTTTGCTGTTTAAAGTCCTTCATAATATACCTTCTCAATCTGACTATATTCTCACAATTTCAAAGGTCCACACAAACTAGCTACTTTACTATTACATGTAGGTGGCATTTCATCTTCCATTCCCATGACTCACATTATTAGTCTCCCATATTTGAAATGCAACCCCTCCTTATTATCACTTCTTAGAAAAATTAGGGTCCTTTAAAAATAAAATCAAATGACATTTTGAACACAAAGCTATTCCTGATCTGTCCCCCAACTTACCTTTTATTTATTTGATAAAATTTTATATTTCTTTGTATATCTACACATTTTCTCCTATGACAGTTAACTCCTTTGTGTCAAGGATTCTTTTTTTCTTTGTATTTCCAGTGCCTAGTATAACATAAGGAAGTGCTTAATAAATATTCATACATGCCTACAATTATTGTAAAAGAAACAATATAGAATGTGATCAGTGCTGTGATGAACAAACACAGTATTCTAGGGGTTTGGAGGCCAAGAGCTAGCATTAGGGAGGGTTTACTTGTAATTGGCATGATAACAATTATACAAATGACAATAAAAGTAAGATAATAATAAATCTACATGAGTCATCAGACCCATCAACAGATATATAATGAAAAGCTACCATGTACATAGCACCTATTGAGAAATGTGGTAGAATATAAGAATGTAAAATACATGTGATACAACAAATCCCTAAATGAAATGACATAATGTAAAATTTAGAAAGACCTTCATCCAATACAAACATGGATATTTACTAGCTGTGTGACCCTGAACATGTTACTTATCCTCTATTTGCCTCAGTTTTCTCATGTATAAAAAGTGATGATAACACCAATCTCTCAGGGTTGGTGTGAGAACAAAATCATATAATTCTTATAAAGTGTTTTGAAAACTTTGAAGCATTACATGAACCTTGTATTATCATTATTTTACTTTTAGTATTATCAGCAGCAACAATTTCATCTAGTCTTGGAAGGAAATAAAATTACTGGGCTCTTAGATAGGTTATCCCCCATTCATACTTCCTGAAGAAAAAGAAAGACATAGACATATCCAAGCAATCCAGCCCTATGGGACCTTTTTCAAGGGTAATGAAATAGCAGTTAATGAGCCTAGTTTGATTCTCTCAGGAACAGCTGTTTGGCTTCCTTTGAGGATATAGGATTATTCCTTAATTTCTTTTAATTGCTCAATCAGTATTAAATCAATCAATGAAATCAACACTATTCATGTTCAAGAGCTACTGTTGAGTTGAAAATAATGTATGTTAAGCTGTTCTTTTCCCACCTCCATTTTAATGAGATATTTAAAAAAGTCTAATTCCCTTTTTGTTCCTTGATCCATTTACTAATTTTCTTGGTGTTACCTCCATGCTGGGAGCAGTTATACTGGTCTAGTTCATATTTAGGAAAAACAAAACAAAAACCACTTCCTTTTCAGCATAGCATATTAGCATATGCAGTTGTCCCAGGTAGGAAACTACTCATGCTCTGAGATGAAGTTGAAGTACATTTGTAGGTAATTATCTTCTGAAGGATCAGTTTCTCACTATTACCAGTAATGCAAGGATCCAGAAAAACTCTAACATACTTATGACAAAAAATGCTATTCACTATTATAGAATAAATTGAAAAATTTTGAGTACAGATTGAAGCATACTATTTTTTACTTTATTTCCTCCATAAATTTTTCTCCAGTGTAAGCAATGTGTGTCTTCTTTCAAAAAATGATGAACATGGAAATATATATATATATATATATAAAACATATATATATATATATGTTATATAATAACACATGTACAAACTATCTCACATTACCTGCAGTCTTGGGTAAGGGTGAGAGGTGGGAGAGGAGAGAACATGATTCTCAAAATGTCAGAAAACCATGTTTGAAAAATTTAATAACATGTTATCTGGAGAAAAAAACTTTAAAAAAGAATGATTCTTTCCAAAAAATCTTTTGAATAATAGCAGCATCTCTTAATTTACCTATCCCATCAAAATTATTACTTTGAAGGACAATACATATTTGGCTGTATGAGTTCTGATATGTTTATATACATGTGTTGACTTTTTTCCCCAAAGGTCACATTACTTTACAATCAAACATAATGATTTGGAAAGGGTAGGCCACATCAGAAAACACAAGTCTTTTCAGGGCACTAAACTTAATGAAGAACATGGAAACCCTATTAAAATTCCAAAGAAGACCCACTAGAGTGGTGAAATGCCTCAAATTCATATCATATGAATTTCTATTAATGCAATTTAGCAGTACTACATGAAAGGAAGGTGTAGTGGCTAGAGTACTAGACTCAAACAAGGAGAGCTCAGTTTATGCTATCTGAATAAGCCTAGGAAAGCCATTTTACTGCTCTAAGTCTCAGTTTTCTCATATGTAAAAATAGGGTGGGACTAGATGATCTCTAATATCCCCAACAACATCTAAATCTGTGATCTTATTATCCTTCTAACAGATAGGAGTTTAACTAGAAGGAAAAAGGGCTCATAATAATTTGTCTTGAAAACTTGAAAACTTTCTCCCCAAACAATGGTGATAACTTGATGAGTGTGTTGTAATTATTTTTATCCCAAGCATGAATTGCATTAGATAGCTGCTGATGTCTCTTCTAACTCTGAAATCCTATGTTGCTGGGTTAGAGCTTCAAATTAGCAGATTTGTTCTGAAGATATGAAAGAATTATTGGTAGTCAATTACTTTACATGATAATGATTTTTCTTTCCTTTGGAGTACTCAAGCAGATACAAAATGATCAAGTTAGGGATACCTTGTATTCTCAATTTAGATTTTACATAGTGAGTTGTGCTAGGAAAGTATCTTTCTAGGTGTCTATGAAATTATCAGAGTATTCACTGTGGGGGAAAATTCATTAGGGAATGGAAAGACAGGAACTTTGCTTGAAGATTGTGCAATTTAATAGGTTAGAGTGTAAAGGCATAAATAATTATTCTCAATAACATAAAAAACAAAATCATAATTCACAAATAAATATATATACACATGCTAATCGGCTTCTATGTACATAGCATTCTGTCAAGAGTAAAGGAGATTATATAAGTGGTTCATATGTGCATAGTAAGGGAAGAAATGCAAATGATGAATGATGTTGCTTTAGGAATAAAAAAATGCCTTATCCTACAGGTTCAACCTTTCTGTTTCATGAATATTATACATTAATATTCACTAAGTGGAGCACATTATCATTTTAGAAGGAGATTACTGGGGATTCACTGTTTTCAGTCTATCACATTTTCCAATTAGGATCCCTACTTTTGCAAATAATAAGCTTTTTTGTTGCCAAGGGCTTGAAACAAAGTTCCAGCAAGGGCTTTTGGAACAATGTTCTACCTCCATTTAAGAAGCAGGGGGAAAACTGAAGTGCAATTAATTTTTTTAATGACAGGTTAATTTTGCTTCAGTGATACTGATTAAAGAGAAAGTAAGCTACTAAGGGAATAGAGAATAAATTAGAGTGGAAACAATGATGAGGAACTAAGGTAAAGAAGGTATTCATACCTTTTAGTGTCATACAGAGCCATCAGAAAGACAAACTTGAAGATATCTTGAATTTCTTCCTTTAAACCAAGCAAAGAAACATGGAAAGATAATATATGTATAAACACAATCATTCACACACACACACACACACCACAGACTGATAGATAGATATATCAGTATCCATCACAATGAAAGCTGAAATTGATATGACTATGTACTTTTGATCTGTAAAGGGCAAAAAAAAATAAAAGAAAAATAGGTTTAAACTCAAGACAAATTGGGGCATACTAAGTGGACATCTAGCTTTTTTTTGGTAAATTCATGATATAAGACACAGATAAAATGTAGGACAGGAGCATTTCAGGGTCACAAAAGAACTGAGTGGTGTAATTATTAAGCAAATATTAGTGATTACTGAAAATTTTAAGGGACAGAAATGGCTGTAGAACTGGATAAGTATAGATGATACTATTTTCAAAAAGGATAAGACAAAGATTTTACAATGTTTAGGCCAATGAGGCTGACTTTGAAATATGACAACATTATTTTTAAACATATTTCATTGATTTATGCTGCCAAGATATTGGAGCAATGTCAGAAACCTCGTAAGCCTTCCTAAATTCCCTAAAAGCAATTAAAATAAAAAGTATTATGCCAAATCTTAGAAGAGAGTTTCAACTTACTTCATCAGAGTATCTTTGAAGACCAGTGCACAAGAAGTCTGTCTCACTGTGGTGAAAGGGGAGCTAAAACCCAGCAGGCAGCAGAAAAGAAAGTTGAGGGACTCCTCCCTCAACAGTGAGGCTCCAACCTGAAGCAAGCCTACAGTTAGACTTGTAAGGCAAGGTTGTTAACAGAAACTTTTTGCTTCTCCAATTTCAAATGGTCACAAAAAGACAGTTAGAGGTTTTAGAATCTTCAGAAAGACAGTTGGAAACCTGAGGCTATAAATAGGGCTGAAGTTCCAACTGAGGGGCTTTTGCCTTCTGACTTTAGCTTTGGCTGGAGGCTTTTGCTTTTTGAGCTTTGGCTTAGCCTGTTGGCTTTGGCTTTTGGCTTGGCTTTGGCCTTGGCCTGTGCTTATTTTGTCTTGAGAAAATTTAGACCTATCAGGCTTCTCTGGACCTCTCCCTGATCTCTCTTTATCTACATCTCTTCCCTTCCCCTGAATTTCCCTTTGGGTCATGGGAGGAAGGGAGGGCTTGGTGATTGAACATTGTGGGTTTAGTTTTCTGTAGGCAAGTAGGGCATCCTCAAATAAGTCACCCCTAGTTTTAGTGATTTGATAAAGACTTTACTTTAGGGCGGTCAAATCTTCCTGACTGGGAGAGCAGGCTCTTTCAGACTAAACCTCTCCTGCGACCCACCCCCCCACCATTACCCCTCTCCCTAGCAGCAGTTAGAAAAACCTGAACCTCCTTCCCTCTGATCAACCTGACATTAATAAATCCTCTTGTTACCTACTCAAAGCCTCTGGTGAATCATTGTATCGAAGATTAAGGGAAGGGCTAAAGAGGGAAGGAATCATTTTCTTTTTATTTCTTGAGGGAACTGGGGGCATCCATCTTGGCAGGAAGTACTTACCTGAGACTTCCTGCAGCCATCAGTTTCACTGGCAGGGAGGAGTCCTTTTGACTCCTCCCTCAAGGGACTTTAGAAACTAACAAGAGAAAACCCCAGCCTTGATCTAAATATTTCTTACTAGCCTAATTCCTTCCTCTGTATCCTCTGTCTCAAGCCTCAGTGAATAAACCTGTGTGAGCTGCCTTTCTACATACTCCATTTACCTTATTTCCTATATACCTTCCCTTACCTTTATTCCTCCTCCAATCACTTTATAATCACCTATTTCCCCTTTATCCCTCCTCACTATCCAAATTGCCCTGAGACCTGCTCATGGATTACCTCACTTCTTGATAACAGACTCCACCCCTATGGCCAGCCAGCAGCAAAACTCCACCCCTAGGTCAGGTCAGCAGTGAGAATTTATTGACCTTAATACAAAGCAACATTGAGGTCTCCTATCAGTAAAGCCAGCAGTGAGATTCCATACTAGTGTAAACCAATAGCTAGATCCCAAAGCCTCGTGCAAACCAGAAAGAAAGCACCAAACTTCAGCACAAGAAAAATGGAACAGAGCCCTTTCCAATTCACAGAATTGAAATTTACCATAAAATTTTAAAAATCAGAAAAAAATGAGCAAAAAACAAGAGTCAAATGTTTTATAGTTACTATGGTGACAGGGAGGATCAAAATACAAACATAGAAGAGGGCAACATTCGCTAAATAACTACATGTGAAACATAAAAGAAAAATTTAATTTGGTCCCAGAACCAAAAAGATCTCACAGAAGAGCTCAAAAAATACTTTAAAAAATCAAATAATAGATTTAGAAGAAAAATTGGGGGGATGAGGGGAATGAGAGTGTTGCAAGGAAACCATGAAAAAAGAATCCACAGCTTTATTAAAGATATGCAAAAAAGGGAAATAATATAGAAAAATTTGCCAAAAAAAACTACTCGCATATAAGTTGAATTGGCCAAATGGGAAAGGAGATACAGGAGTTCACTGAAGAAAATCATTCTCTAAAAAATAGAATTGGGCAAGTAAAAACTAACGACTCTATGAGGCTTCAAGAAAAAAAAATCAAAAGAATAGAAAAAAGGAAATGTAAAATTTCTCATCAGAATAACAGCTGATCTCTGAAATAGGTCACAATGAAATAATTTGAGAATTACTAGACTGGTTGACACAATGAGCAAAAAGAGATCCTGGACATGATATTTCAAGAAATTGTTAAGGATAATTGCCCTGACATCCTAGAATCAGAGGATGAAACAGAAATTGAAAGAATTTACCAATCACCCACTAAAAGCAATCCCAAAAGTAAAAAATCCAGAAATATTATAGCCAAATTCCAGATAACCCAGAACAAGGAAAAATACTTAAATCACCCAGAAATGAAAATTTCAAATATCATGGAGACATAATAATGATTACACATGATTTATCAGCTTCCACCTTAAAGGATCAGAGAAATTGGACTATTAATGCAAAAGTTGGAAGAGGGGGTTTTGCTCTTGCAGGGGGCCAACTGAAAATTTCTGGCAATTGGAAGACTGAGAATTCTAAGAGAAAGTTCAGTTGGTCCCTGACACTTGAGCAGAGCTGAAGGATCAACCAGAGCTCTATTTTGGCTTTTGGTTTGCTTTGGTCTGTGTTTGTCTTTAAACAATTTGTACCTGGCTAATTTCTCTGGACTTTCCCTGACCTTCTCCATATTACTTCCCCAACAGGCAAGTAGGACATCCTTGAATTCAAATTATACCTTTAGTATACCCTCTACCTTAAAAGCAGCCAAATCTTCCTCAGCTGAGAGAGCAGGTTCTCTCTCAGTCTAACCCATTCAAGAGATGCTCCCCCATCTTGAGTTTCTCCCTAGCAGTTGTCAGAAACCCCAAACCCCTCTCTCTTTCCAGACCACTCTGAAACATTAATAAACCCTTGGTTACCTAATTAGACCCTCTGGAGAATCTTTGTGCTGAAGAAACTAGGCAAAGGTGAAAAGGGGGAATAATTCTCTTTTATTTCCTGAGGGAAACTGGAGGCATCCATCTTGGGAGGAAGTAGTTGCCCAACATTTCCTCCTGAATCCCTTCAGTTTCATTGACAGGGAGGAGCCTTGTGGTTCCTCCTTTGAGGACTTGAGAAACTAACAAGAAAGCCCGCAAGTCAGATTCAAACCACTTCTGACTGGCCCTGTTTCTTGTTTCTATAAAAGTACCTTTCCTGCCTGGAAGGGTTCAGCCTATTTCCCCCCAGGTGTCCTCCGTCTCTAGCCTGAGTGTCTAGTCTATGTTAACTGCCTCTCCTGAACACCTCAACTGTACCCTTACCATCCAAATACCACCTTGTCCATTCCTCCCTAGACTTAGCTTTCCCTTCCATTCTTATCCTATTACCTCAATCACCTTTACTCCTCTGTCACTCAGCAAGGGAAGGAGATCACCCCAGAACTTTATTGTACCCCCATTTTTATCCATAACAACTATAATATTCAAGAAAGTAAAGAAACAAGGATTATGGCCAAGAATCACTTACCCAATGAAACATTATAATTCTTCAAGGGAAAAAATGGATATTTAATGAAATTGAGAACTTTCAGCAATTTCTAATAAAAAGAACAGAGCTGAATAGAAAATTTGACATTTAGCAGAAGACTCAAGAGAAACATAGGAAGGTTAAAAGAAAGAGAAATGAAAAAATTCTCTAAAGTTAAGCTGTGTATACTATAATATGAGGAGAAAAGTCTTGTTATTCCTATTACCTTTATAATTATTAGGACACTTAGAAGGAATATATATAGATAGAGGCAGTGGGAGTAAACCATATATAATGTGCTGATACCCAAAAAGAAAAATAAAAGATAAGGAAAAAGACTGCACTGGGAGCACAGAGTAAGTAGAATGGGATGAATTACCTCACAAAAAAGAGGCCTGAAGAGGTATTACAATTATGGGGGGAGGGAGAAGATGAGGAGAGTAGCATGCAACTTTAACCTCAGATTTGACTGAGAGTATAATGTGCACTCTCAGTTAGATATAAAAAGTATATTACCCTAAAGCAAAGCAAAAAGGGACAAGAGAAAAGGGAATGTACCTATTGTATTCATTATTATTTTTATTTAGAATATTTTCCATGGTTACATGATTCATGGTTTTTCACACCCGTCTTGTCTCCAGCCTCCCAGAGGTAATAAGCAAATCCACTGGAATAAACATGAATCATTTTTCAAAACCTGTTTCCACGTTATTCATATTTGTGATAGAGTGATCTTTTAATAACAAAACTCTAATCAGATCCCCTTCAAACCATGTGATTGATCATGTGTTTTTCTTCAGTATTTCTTTTACAAGTTCTTTCCCTGGATGTGGATAGCATTCTTTTTTCTGAATTGTACTGGAAAACTGCATTGCTGCTTGTAGGAAAGTCTATTACATTCGATTGTGTCACAATGTATCAATCTCTGTGTACAATGTTCTCTTGGTTCTGCTCCTTTCTCTCTGCATCAATACCTGGAAGTCTTTCCAGTTGACATAGAAATCCTCTAATAAATCATTCCTGTCAGCACAATACTGTTCCATCATCATAAGATACCACAATTTGTTTAACCATTCTCTAATCGATGGAAACCCCCTCATTGTCCAATTTTTGGCCACCACAAAACACAGTTATAAATCTTTTTGTATAAGTCTTTTTCAATATTATCTTTCTGGGGTACAAACCCAGAAGTGGTATGACTGGGTTAAGGTGTTAACATTCTTTTAAAACCCTTTGATCATAGTTCCAAATTGCCCTCCAGAATGGTTGGACCAATTCACAACTCCACCCGCAGTAAATTGGTGTCCCAATTTTACCACATCCCTTCCAACTTTTATAATTTTCTATTGCTGCCATATTGGCCAGTCTGCTAGCTGTAAGGTGGTACCTCGGTGTTGTTTGCATTTCTCTCATCAGGAGGGATTTAGAAAACATTTTTGATAATTTTTATTTAATCCTATGAAAAGCTATTCATGTTCCTGGACCATTATTTGATTGGGTATTGGATTGATTTTTTTTATAAATATGATGTAGGTCCTTATATATGGGAAATTAAATCTTTGTCACATTATTAAAATGTTCTCCCAGTTTGTTGCTTTTCTTCTAATTTTGGTTGCATTGTTTTTGTTTGCATAAAATATTTTAATTTGATATAATCAAAGTCATTCATTTTACATTTTTTAATGTTCCCTATCTCTTGCTTGATCTTAAATTGCTTCCTTTCCCACAGATATGATGGGTATACTATTCTATGTTCAACTAATTTACTTATAATTTGCTTCTTCATATTTAAGTCATTTACTTATTTTGAAATTATCTTGGCATAGGGTGTAAGATGTTCATCCAAAACTATTTTTTCCATACTATTTTCCATTTTCCCCAGCAGATTTTGTCAAATAGTAAGTTCTCGTTCAAAAGCTGGGATCTTTGGATTTATCAAACACTAGCTCACTGAGGTCATTTATCCCTAGTCTATTAAATTGCTCCATTGACAACTACTTTATATTACAGTTTAAGATCTGGAACTACTAGGTTCCCATGCTTCACATTTTTTTTCATTATATCCCTTTATATTTTTATCACTTGTTCTTACAGATGAACTTTGTTATAATTTTTTCTAACTCTATAAAAAAGATTCTTGGTATTCTTGATAGGTATGGCATTGAATAAGCAGATTGATTTGGGTAGGATGGTCACTTTTATTATTTTAGCTCATCCTACCCTTGAGCAATTAATGTTTTTCCAGTTACTTAGATCCAGTTTTAGTTGTGTGAAAAGTTTTTTGTAGTTGTGTTCATATAATTACTGTATTTTTCTTGGTAGATAAATTCCTAAATATTTTATATTGTTTAGAGTGATTTTAAATGGAGTTGGTCTTTCTAACTCCTACTGCTGAATTTTTGTTGGAAATATGTAGAAATGTTGATCATTTATGTGTATTTATCTTGTACCCTGCAACTTTTCTAATTATTTCCATTAGCCTTTCAGTTGATTCTCTAGGATTTTGAAAATATACCATCACATCATCTGCAAAAAGTGATAGTTTAGTTTCATTATTGCCTACTTTAATCCCTTCGATTTTTTTCTTCTCTAATGGCTACTGATAGCATTTCTAGTACAATATTAAATAATAGAGGTGATAATGGACATCCTTGCTATACTCATGATCTTATTGGAAAGGCTTCTAACTTGTCCCCATTGCAGACACTTGATGATAATTTTAAATATAGACAGTCTATTATTATGAGGAATGGCCCTTCTGTTCCTAGGCTTTCTAGTGTTTTTAATAAGAATAGTTGTTGTATTTTGTCAAAAGCTTTTTCTGCATCTATTGAGATAATCATGTGATCTCTGTTGGTTTGATTATTGATGTGATCAATTATGTGGATGGTTATCCTACTATTAAACCATCCCTGCATTCCTGATATAAATATCACCTGGCCATAGTGAATAATTCTTGTGATAACTTGCTGTAATCTTTTTGCTAGTATTTTATTTAAGATTTTTGCATCTATGTTCATAAAGGAGATTGGTTGGTAGTCTTCTTTCTCTGTTTTTAGTCTGCCTAGCTTTGGAATCAGTACCATATTTGTGTCATGAAAAGAATTTGGTAAGACTCATTCTTTCCTTATTTTGTCAAATATATTATATAGTATTGGGTTTAGTTGTTCTTTAAAAGTTTGACAGAATTCACTTGTGAATCTATCCAGCCCTCGGGATTTTTTCTTAGGAAGTTCCTTTGTGGTTTGTTCAATTTCTTTTTCTGAGATGGGATTATTTAAGTATTCTATTTCCTCTTTTGTTAATCTAGGCACTTTATATTTTCATGAATATTTACCCATTTCACCTAGATTGTCATATTTATTGCCATATAATTGGACAAAATAATTCTTAATAATTACTTTAATTTCCTCTTCATTAGAGGTAAGATCACCCTTTTCATCTTTGATACTATTAATTTGATCCTCTTTCTTTTTTTATTAGATTAAGCAGTACTTTATCTATTTTATTTGTTTTTTTTTAAAGTACCAGGTCCTAGTCTTATTTATTACTTTGAATTTTACTAATTTCTCCTTTGATTTTTAGGATTTCCAATTTAGTTTTCATCTGGGGATTTTTCATTTGTTCTTTTTCTAATTTTTTTAGTTGCAAGCCCAATGCATTGATTCCCTCCCTCTCACATTTGTTGCTTAGATACCTAAAGATATAGTTTTTTTCCTAAGTATTGCTTTGGCATATCCCATAAGTTTTGATATAATGTCTCCTTATTTACATTCTCTTTAATGAAATCTGTAATTGTTTCTATGTTTTTTTTTTGATTGACCAGTTTTGAAGAATTAGATTATATACTTCCCAATCAATTTTAAATTTGTATTTCCATGAACTCTTGTTAATTAAAATTTTTAACATATTATGATCTGAAAAAGTTGCATTTATTGTTTCTGCACTTCTGCATGTTTACAATGTTTCTATGCCCTAGTATATGGTCAATATTTGTATATGTACTATGTACTATTGAGAAGGTATATTGCTTTTTACCCTTGTTCAGTTTTCTCTAGATATCAATTAATTCTATTTTTTCTAGCATTTCATTCACTTCCCTTACTTCCTTCTCATTTATTTTTTACTTCAATTTAGCTAGTTCTGAAAGGGAAAGTTTGAGATCCCCCACAAGTATGGGTTTACTATGTATTTCCTCCTGGAACTCCTTTAATTTTTCCTGTAGAAATCTAGATGGTATACCATTAGGTACATAAACATTTAGTAATAATATTACTTCATTGTTTATAGTACCCTTTAGCAAAATGTAATTTCCTTCCTTATCTCTTTAAAAAAAGATCAATTTATTCTTTAGTTTTGTCTGGTATCATGATTGTTGTTCAAAGTTATCCAACATCTCCAGATAATCTGATAAGGATGGCTTAGTTGATGAGAAAGTAATGGGACATGGGAGATCTTTCTGTTAGCTCATAGCTGCTTCTCCTTGACTGGCAGCAGCATGGAGTTTTATTTATACATATTTCTAGACTCATTTCACACAAAAGAACCCCCAGAAACTTTGGAGTTGCGCAATCAAGATGAAGTTACAGAATTAAATCTTCACTAGTATATGGTTTTACAAAGCACAATAAATTCATAATTTTACAAAGAATTTTCTCATGAAGATAATGCTGTATGAGGAAAAAAGTACCACGGCTTGAGTCTTATACCTTATTGGGAGGAAAGCACCTGCTGCATGAGTCTTGTCTAACGTTTGTCCATTTTTAGCCTTGACTGTCTGAGGACAGTTTTGAGCTTAGTTTTCTGCATTTCTGTCTTAAAGAGAAACTGTTAACCTCTTGACTTCTGGTTTGCTAGGAACTTAAAGTTTTCCAATGAGGCTATAATGTTTTTCAATAAGAAAATGTATAGGATAATAAAAGGGGGTCAAAAGAGGAGTCTCAGATTTTTATCTGTTTGAGATTCTGTTTCTCTTATTGGCCTCCCACAGATTGCTACTCCTGATTTTTATTTGTTTGTTTGTTTTTCTACCTTTGGTTGGATGCATAATAAATTGTGCTCTAGCCTTTTATCTTGAATCTGTGCATGTTGCCTTGACTCAAATTGTTTCTTGTAAACAACATATAGTAGGAGTCTTTGTTTTAATCCATTCTGCTATCTGCTTCAGTTTTATGGGTGAGTTCATCACATTCACATTGAGCATTATGGTTACTGTGTATTGCCCCCCATCATATTATTCCCTTTAAATTCTGCTCTATTCCTTTTGTCACTGTTCTTCTTCACCAGTAGTTTGATTTTTGTCATCCCCTTCCACTTTTCCCTCCTTCCAGTTGCTTCCATCTTCTCTTGTCTTATTACTCTTTTACTTATCTATGGGATAAGATAGAGTTTTATATACCACTGAGTATACTTATTTTACCCTCTTTGAGCCACTTATGATGAAAGTAAAGTTTAAGCATTGCCTGTCACCATCCTTATACTCCCCTCTATATAGTGATTTTCATACCTCTTTATATTATATAATTTACTCCATTCTATCTTTCCCTTCCATTTTCTCTCAGCACAACCCTCCCTTTTAGCTAATGTTGATTTTTTACATATCATTCATATGCATTCATATCATATCATATATGCATATTGTTCCATATCATCACATTTACATATACTTTATATCATCATATCTCATTTTATACATCTTAACATCATAATCAGCTTAATTCTCCACTCTCTTTCTGAGTAAATTCCTTTTATCTTCTCTAATACTAAGAGTAATTTTTGAGAATTATAGACATCCTCTTTACATTTGGACATAGAAACATTTTGATCTTAATAACTTCCTTAAATTTTCTCTTTTCTTATTTACCTTTTTGGGCTTCTCTTGTGTCTTATGTTTGGACTTCAAATTTTTTTGTTTAGGTCTGTCTTATTCCTCAGGAATGTTTGGAAATATTTCTTATTGAATGTCCATTTTCCCCCTGAAAGGATGAATTCAAATATGCTGGATAGGTGACTCTGGGTTGTAAACCCACAACTTTTGCCTTCCTGAATATTATATTCCATACCTTTTGATTTTTCAATGTAGAAGCCTCTAAGTCCTGTGTGATCCTGATTGTAGTTCCACTGTGTTAGAATGGTGCTTTCTGACTGCTTGAGGTATTTTTTCCTTGGCTTGGTGGCTCTTAAACTTAGGTATTATATTCCTGGAAGTTGTCATTTGAGGATTCCTTTCTGGAGGGGATCTATGAATTATTTCAATTTCAATTTAGTTTTCTTGTTCAAGGAGCTCTGGGCAGTTATCTTTCATAATATCATGTAACATGATGTCCAATGGTTTTTCTTAAGCATGTTCAGGTATTTCAATAATTCTCAGACTGTTTCTCCTAGATCTATTTTCTAGGTCTTTTGTTTTATTAATAAAATATTTCTTGTTTCCCTCTGCTGTTTCATTACTTTGATTCTGCTTTATTTTTTCTTGATTTCTCATGAAATCATTAATTTCTAGATGGTCAGTTCTGATTTTTAAGACCTGATTTTCCTCTGTCAGTTTTTGGTTCTCTTTTTTTTTTTCAATTGTCCCATTTCTATTTGTATCACTTTCATTTCTATTTCCCACTTTTCCTCTGTCTCTTTTAATTGTTTTTAAAGTCGTTTTTTAGTTTTTCCAGAATCTGTGTCCAATCCATAATTTTTCTTTTTGACTTTATGTGTGTTTCCTTTGCTTTTACAGTCCCCTTCTATTTCTGTACCTTGTTTTTTGTCTCCACAAAAATTCTTTATAGTTAGGTTCTTTTTTTAGTATATTCTGAATTTTTCCTATATAATTATAGGTAGGGTTCAGGGGACAATGTGATAATCTGTAGGCTGAGAGCTCTGAAGGCTCCCTCCCCATGATGATTCACTTGACCCTTCAGATGCTAATATCTTAAAGACTTGCCTCAGACTTAGGTGTAAGCTTTTCATCTCACTCTAATCTTAATAATGGTCAGGGGCTGTGTATTTGATCCAATCAGACACCCTTGATTGTTCAGTCTTGGAGGTCTGCCCTGAGAATTAGGAAAAAAGATCAATACTTAGTACTTAGTACTGTCAACCACCCCAAAGTGTGAAGCAAAGCCTTATCTCAAGCCCAGACTAGTATTCCCTGGGCTGGGGCTCTGGACTTCTCCACAAGTTTGAAATTTCAAGGGGTATGGTTTGGCTTTTATCTCTATTTTCCCAGGCAGGATCTCAGGGTCTGGATGTTGGCCTGAGCATAGGTTCCAAACCTCAGACAGTAGATGTGTGGTGGGGTTGTGTGGCTTGCTCTTCCCTCCTTGCTATAGCTTCTTGCTGGCTCTGTCCTCCTCTCACTCGAATGTCCCAGATGCTCTTTGCCTATCTTTTGGGTTTTTCTTTTCTTAAAAATTGCTGCATTTTGTCTCTTTGTTGGTTATTTCATTCCTTTATTATTTTGTGGAGATATTTTAATCTTGGTTGGAGAGGATTTTCATGGTAGCATGGAGCTGCTTTGGATTATTCTGCCATCTTGTCTCCTTTTGCATCTATTTTAAGATTCCCATTCTTTTTCTCTCTTTATCTTTCTCCCAGTGCATTGTTCTTTCTCTCATCCAGTATTTTTTAGATTATTGAAGAAAATCAATTCACTTCTGTACCTTCTGTTTACGTAGAATCCTGGTAAATGCACTAATCATGATAAACATGTTAGGAATTACATTTTTCATTTTTCCATATAGGAATGTAAACAGTTTAACTATTTTAAGTCCCTTTTTATTTCTCTCCTATGTCCCCTCTTTTATGCTTCTTGAGTCATATTTTATAAACAGATTTTTTTATTCAGCTCATCTTTTTTATCAGGAATGGTCGAAAGACCTTTATTTCTTTAAATTTCATTTTCTCCTTAATGAATATACTCAGTTTGGCTGGGTAAGTGATTTTTTATTGTAATACTATTTCTTTGACTTCTAGAATATCTCTATTCCTATAACATGATAGCTACTGAATCTCAAGTTTTCATTATTCTGGCTCCATGGTATTTGAATGATTTCTTTCTGGCTATTTGAACAGTATTTCTAGTTGTTCTCATTTTGGGAGTTCTTTTAGCTATTGATTTTTGGATCACTTAAGTGGCATTTAAACTTTTGGTTCTGGGATATCAGTGCAATTTTCTTTTGTAATTTCTTCAAAATAATATCTACCATGTCTACTGACAGGAGGTCCTATGTTCGAATTTGGTCTCAGACACTTCCTACCTGTTTCACCTTGGGCAAGTCACTTAAAACCCAGTGCCTAGCACTTACCTTTCTTCTGCCTAAGAACCAATACACAGTATTGATTCTAAGAAGAAATATAAGGGTTTAAAAAAATGATGTCTAGGATTTTTCCTTGATTATTTTTTTTATGGGCATAGTTTTAATGGTCTAACTTTAATTTACTTTACAAGTTAATAATTTTTCTGACCATATTTCACATTGTATTATGTTTCTCATGCTTTTTTTTCTGTTTTGGTTCTTGATGTTTAATTGGAGTCCATAGCTTCCACTTGCCGAATTCTAATTTTTAAGAATTTGTTTTCTTCAATGAGCTTTATAATCACTTTTTCCATTTAGTCAATTCAGTCTTCTAAAATGTTATTTTCTTCAGTTTTTGATCTGTCTTTTTCCAAGCCATTTTCATAATTTTCTTGCATTGTTCCTTTTTCTTTGCCCAATTTTTCTTCTACTACTCTTATTTGATTTTCAAAATCATTTTCACCTCTTCCAAGAATTCTAGTTGACTTTGTGTCTAATTCACCACTTTTTCCCCTTTTGAGGCTTTGATTTTACCTATTTTAACATTATTGTTTTCTTTTGTGTTTCTAACTTGACCTTTCCTGTCACCAAAATAGAATTTTATAGTCAAGTTATTTTTGTTGTTGTTTTTTCATTTTTTCAGTCTATTTCTTGACTTGTTCTTTTAAATTAAAATGAGACTCTTTTCTTGGCATGAGATGCAGGTGGGACACTGTCCTAAAGTTCAGGCTTTTTTTTTGCAGTGCTGTTTTCAGAGCTTATTCTGGGAGCATGGAAGTTTTCAGAGCTCCCAAGTTGATGTGATCTAGAAAGAGATGTGGTAACTGTTTTTTTTTGCCTGTGCTCTGGCTTTTTTTCCAGGAAGTATCTCGGATTCCTTGAAATCCCAATCAAATCAGCTCCTCAAATCCCCTACTCCTTTGGAACTGAAAGCAATACTGCTCTTTACAATCTCTAAAGTAATATTATTCCTTAGTGTATTTTGTCCTAAATGACCAGAGTGCTCCTTTCTGTCTTATAATTGAGAACCAAGAATGGTTATAGGCAAAAAATCTGATAAAGTGTCAGGTTCTATGTCCAGGAATAGCACAGGAATTTCCTGTAATCTCTTTCTTACTAATTGCCAGATTGATCCCCTTTTCATCTCAAAGGTCCTGAAACCTCCAGTGCCACTGCTGCTGCTGTTGTCATAAGAAGTACCACTACTAGTGTTGCATTAATGAAGCTCTGGGCCAGCACTTCCCCCACAGATATCTTCTTCCAAACTCCTACATTTTCTTGCAATATTAGTATATCTCACTTTGATCATTGTTGGCTCTACCACTCAAGAATTGAGTTTGAGACATTATTTTTTAAAATTTTTGGTAGAATATGTAGGGAAAGCTCAGCCAACCTGGTATCTTGACTCATCTTCCCTTCCCCCCCCCCCACTACAAAGAAGTCCTTGGCAATATTTTAGAATATAAAAGTGGTGGTCATTAAGCAATGAAGAAGTAGTTATTCAGAGCCACCTACACTAACAACAAGAAGTCATGCTAAACTAACCTCATTTCCTTTCTTTGAATGTATTACTAGATTAATATATGAATGGAATGCTAAAAATATTTACTCATATTTGAATGAAAAAATTAATATAGTTTTTCATTTTTATTTCCCTTCATGGAGAGATAAAGAGATATGTTTTAAAAGATAACATGCCTAGATGATTTTGTGGACTTAGTTGAAAAGTCTGATTCAGTCATTAAATTTTATTTTCTAGTAGATTTTCCCAGTTCTATGTGATTGTTTATCACTGTTATTGAAATCATAGATGACACAAAGCTCTGAAGCACAGTAACACTTGTCTAACAACAAAGTCAAGATATTGGCCGGCTAGGTTATTTGATTAAATCTAAGGAAACATCTTAATAGGGATAAGTGTGAAGTCTTATAATTGGTTTTTTAAAATAGCTTGGATATGAGAGAAATTAAAAGCAACCTATTTAATTTTTAAAGGTATATTTGTTTAATTGACTGATCTGACTCCAGAAAACTCCCTCTCCTTCTACCTGCCACCTCCTACATATTCTGGGATCTTTTGAAGCACTTACCTAATAGACATTCCCATCCCTTTATACACATTAACAAATTAGGCTCTTCCTATTTGTCATAAAGAAGTGGGAAACCAATCAGAAGTTCCTGGGTAAGATTGTATCCTACTTTATTAAATAGCTGGTGTTCTTTTAAAATCCTGTAACTTTCTTGACACAAAGAGTGATAATGACAAGAGTAGCAAGACACACCTAAAATATGCATCAAATCTTCAGAATACCTTTTTGAAAAAAGATAATAGATTATCAAAAATAACCCTAGAGCTCAATATCTCTCCACATTTTGGATATTTCATTTTTTTATCATATAGATTTTCACTAAATCCCATATGTATAATCCCTGACCAATTCTGGGTACATACTTCATACCTTTGAGTGTCTCCAGTTAAACCACGGAAACATCTTGTATAAGTGAAAGCATGCCCCACAAAGGGCCTATTTCTGGCCCATTGCACTAATTCTTCAACAAATCCCCTCTCTAGACCAGCAATGGAATTCCTTACAACTTCACAAATAAATAATAGAGGAGGTATATTTAAATGGCATGAAAAAGATTTGGTGTTTTATGAATCAATGGTGTAGTTTGACAGTCAAAAAAACTTACATACTCTTAGTATTAAAAGAAAATTATTATCTAGAAATAGGTCAATACTAGTATTGTCCATTCTAGATTAATGTATTCTGGCAACATTTTGAAGGGCTTCAGTTATATGAAGAACATCTACTACAGGGTGATTAAGATAGTTGAGAAGAAAGGACTATTTTTTGTTTATTCTGATGAAGAAAAGACATAAAAGCAGAGAGAGTAATAGTGGTCATTAAGTATTTGTAATATGTAAAAAGACATATTAGACTTGAGGTCTATCTGACCTCAGAGGCAGAATCAGAATCAGTGGTTAGACATGTCAGTAAGACAGAATTAGACTTGTTGTAAGGGGGTGAAATCCTAATAATTAGAGTTATCTAAGTATGTAGTGGGTTATTCTAGAGACAGAGAGTTTTGCCATTCTAGGACTCTTTGAACAAAGGTTGATCAATGATTTCTCAGATCTTTGCAAAAGGAGTAATTATTTAGTAACAGGTTGGACTAGATATCCTCTATGGTCCCTTATAAGTCCACAATTCTGTGATCGATGAATATTTTCTACTTACAGATTCTAAACTACACTATTAAATTGTAAGTTACATGAAGATAAGGTTTTATTCTTACTCATTTTTAAATGAACAACAATATATGTATGTTGCATGAACTTAAACATTTCAGAAGAGCAATGTGAATTCAATTTTTTAAAATCAAAAGACATAGTGATGCCTTATACCCTGAAGATATATAGAGTACCCAGAACTCCTGGCTATAGTTGACAGAATCCCCTTGTTAAAAAAAAATAAAACTTGGTGAGCACTAATAAGTGATTTTAATTTTACAATTAAACTATAATGACTACTCTAAGACAAATAGGTATCTGACTATCAGAGTACAAACAGGAATATAATTCATGAGTTAATTAATGTTTTTATGTTCTCTTTTGAGATCTCACTCTGATATCTCAGGATGACATAGAGATAATTCATGCTTCTCATTGGTTATGACAGCAAAGGATAAGGCCCAGATGAAATGAGAAAGTCAGAAAATATTTGACTATAGGCCCAGTGATGGGCTGTAATCCTACTGTTTGAGGAATGACCTACCTATGTTAAGAAAAGCTCATTGTAAGGATGTTCACAGGGTACTGATTGTGGAGGCCATTGAAACTCTTTAAGTCCATTTACTCAATTATAGATGTGCATTATTGGAGGGAATGTCCAGTGGGAAAAGTTACTGATCCTTGAGCAATTTCTTTGATTAATACGTTACCCAAAGTTTAACTCTTGATCAGTAAGAGCTAATACAATTAGCTTAAATTGTTTGCATTTTTAAAAAGGAGAGGGAAAGAAGATTTGTAGAGGAATCCTGAATTTGATGTTTCATAATTTTAATAATATCCATTCATTTACTTGTTGAACAAAATATTTGTGAACCAACTTCCATATTGAAAATGTTATGCTAGGAGTAGAGGTTTGAAATAATAAGACACCATTTCTCACTGCATGGAGCTTATCTTCAATAAAGTAGGTAGGAGAAGACTATAATATCAAGGAAGATGAGATAATGACTACTGTACAATGTATGTTGCTTAAATACCATAAGCATTATGTTACTTCAGAGGTATCATATATTATTTAAATCTTGGATAGAGTGGAATTCCAGGGAAATAGATAATATATAAGCTGGACCTGGAAGAATACGTAGGAATTAGAGGTGAAAATGGGGGTTGGTAGAGTAGATTATACATAGAGAACAATAATTCATAGATTTCAATATGACAAATTTCGTATATTTGATATGTCCCTGTTTTCTTCTGCCCTATGAACTATAAGCAAATATAAGAAGTGAAATTATTAATTTCCTAAAGGAGAATGAATTCTAAAAGTCCCTACTTTGGCAGAGAAAGGGCTGTGCGTCTAATTGAAACACCTTAAAATGTCATGAGGATTTTCACTTTTGTTGACAATCCAACACTTGTAAAGGAGGTTCAGAGAGGAATCCTAAATCTGAACAGTTATGTTATACAAAATGTAACACTGAATGGCTAGGGGAGTATACAATATAGACAGAGACAAGAATTCCAATTTATTTAGATGATTATTTAAGGTCCAGGCCAAGAGAATACAAACAGAATGAGAACTTCCACTGAACAATTTAACCAGAATCCACCTAAATTTCCTCTGGTAATTAGGATTTTGCTTATTCCACATTTGAGGGAAGAAGGAATATAATAAGTTAGAACTAAAAGGATCCTAGCAATCATGCTATCCAACAGACTTATTTTCACATGTGAGTTGAGGAGGATGTACTGTGGATAGAATACTAGCTCTGGAATAAAAGTACTTGAGTTTAAATTCCACTTCTGATATATACTATCTCTGTGACTATGATCAAAACATTTAACTTCAGTGGGCCTCTATTTTAACATCTATAAAATAAAGGGATAGGATTAGAGTAATTCAAAATTTTCCCAAATATAATTCAGCCAACTTTTCTTTTTCTGTTCAAGTCTAAGCCAACTTTCTTATTCATCTGCAATGCCTCTCCAAGATACACCCACTCATAAGAGAGAGAGGGGAGGTACAATTATCTCATTCCACTTGAGAGCA
This sequence comes from Gracilinanus agilis, assembly GCF_016433145.1. NCBI lineage: Eukaryota > Metazoa > Chordata > Mammalia > Didelphimorphia > Didelphidae > Gracilinanus > Gracilinanus agilis. The sequence goes on from NC_058131.1 coordinate 598,319,274, forward strand.
AGTAACAAGTGAAGCTGTCCAGCAGCTCCATGAAGATTCCTAGTGGGAGGGACACTCAGAAAGGGGAACCAGGGACTGAGAGAAAATGGGTTATGGCTTAAGAACTAAGGGAAAGAGAACATAAGGCGAGAAAAAAGACACACAGACATAGAAGGTTCTGGCATAAGGTAGACAGACAGCTAGTAAGCTCTGGTGGATAAGAGCTTAACCTTTAGCTGACATATAGCTACTTTTACTGGCATTACAACAGTATAGGGGGAAGGGAAGAGCCAAGTGGTCTGATACATTAACATTATGAGGTAATCATTAGGATACAAACTACTGGATTCTAAGACAATACCCCGATCTGGAGTTCATAAGGCCTAAAGCATCTAGGGTTATTTGATACATATGTTAATTGATTGTTTTAGTTAAATAGGGAGACTGAGATAACTGACCCATCTTCTGGAGGGTAGGCATAGGGAAGGGCTAGGTATTTGGCAAGGTTGAGGTTCAGTTTAACTGAAGGTTACAGCAATCAATCATAAGCAATACAAGAGTCAGTTTTTTGAGCACTCTTAAAATAATATCAAGATTAATGTGTACCTGGATTGCTACAACAAGATACTATATTTTGCCATCTTTGATTGAGGAGCCTGGTCATGCTTTGTGGTTCTGCATAATATAATTGACAAGTATGGAATTTAGGGATTGATTGTCTTTAATAGAGAGAATATTCCAACCAAATCTCTGGGAGAGAATTGCTTTGGTTGAAGAAGGGTAGAAGATGAAGAATCTAGCCTCAGTTTCAGTCTTCTTTCTGCTTCACCCTTTCAAGTATATTGCATTTCCCATCATTTTTCAAGTTCTAATAATGCTCTTAAAATAATCAATATAGTGACTGAATTCAGAGGTGAGGACAAACTAGATACACTGAGGAAAGGTAACTTCAAGGATTCTTCAAGTAAAAAAAGTTGTGCTATGTGTAAAGGAAACGTCCAAAAGGTCTCCCACAGGGGAGAAAATGACTTCTAGCAACCAGGAGTTATGAATTATCCATTTGTTATTTGTACCCTCTAAGGTTCAGCCAACTGCCCCTTGAACTCTGTATTTATTAGTTGTCAAGTATGTAAAAGACTTTTTGAAAGGGTGTTTGAAACCAACTGTTCATATTATAGTAAGTATAATTTAACAAGTACCTTAATAAATACTCCCAACTAACTAAAATCTAATTAAATCTGGCTAATTTATATAAATTAAAAACAATTTGGGTTAGAGAAATTAGTGAGACCTAGAATGAAAAAAGCATCCCTAATCTCCAAGAGCTATCCCCAAAACTGTAAAGGGAGAAATAATCCCTGAGTACTAGGGACCCAATCTGCCAGTGTGAATAGGGGTTCAGATAATAGCTCCAGGATCTAAATGTGTAAGGTGCTATTAGATGTCTCTATAGATTAGTTATCCCGCTACATATTATGGTTTGGATAGTAGGAATTTATCATCAATTTCTTCATCAATTAAATCAATTAGTATGAATGATTTTATATTATGTTAATATATAATATTTCACATAATTATATATAACATAATACAAAATATATTTTCTTCATTCCTGGTTACATAAAGAGAAACTGGGCTAAAACTTAAGATTTAATAAATGAAAGTTTCTGACAAGGTTTAAACAATGAACTAGATTTTAAAATAAAGTGAAGCTTTCTTCCCCTTCTTCAATCTATTCCCAGTCCCCATATATTATATATGTTTCTCCAAATAACATAATGAATTCTGAAAATGCTAACATGGACCAGTGACTAGAAGAACAGCTTTGGGAGAGGGAGTTGCAAAGTAAATTGGAACTTTCAGAGTAATTATGTGTTCAGCAAGATTTTAGAATAAGGAGAGGCTAGAGGGGTAAGCCAAGAGACAAGGAGACAAGAGAGCAAAAAAAGTCTCATTCCAAGAAACATGGGGACAAAATATCAGGAAGCATCAAGGCAGAACTACTGACCTTTAGGAACATTTCTGACCTGAGGCCATGAGATAAAAGGTAGACAGAAAAGGCATACATTTACTTAATAAAAATAAGAATGAAAAATAATAACAGCAAGAACAAACAGCTAGGAGGCACAGTAGATAGTGCAGGACCTGGATGCAGGAACACTGAGTTCAAATTCAGCTTCAGACAGTTACAAGCTTTGTGACCCTGGGCAAGTCTCAATTTCCTCATCTCTAAACTGAGCCGGAAAAGGAAATGGCAGCCACTTTAGGGTCTTTGCCAAGAAAGCCCCAAATGGGGTCACAAATAGTCAGATATGAACCAAAACAAAATGTCTCTGTAGTACTATTACAAAATACTTTGCATCCATTATTTGCATCCCTTGCAAAAACATGTAAGGTAAATAGCATGTTCATTATTTCCCCCATTTTGTAGAAATGGAAATTGATGCTTGGAGATATTAAATGACTGGCTCATGTTCTTAGATTTAGAATCATAGCTAAAGGGGTAGCTAGGTGGTGCAATGGATTGAGAGCCAAACCTGGAGACAGGCGGTCTAGTGCAAGCACAGTCCACTTAGTGCTTAAGAGAGAGAAAAAAAAAAAACATCTATGGAACTTGACTAGGCACCAAACAGAACTTTATACTGATCACTTGGAACATTTTTAAAGAACCCATCTAATGAGTAAGGGGTTGAGAGACAAAAAGGATCAGAGTTCAAATCATGCTAAATTCATAACTCCCCATGTGATCCACAGCCAAAAATTACTATTCGTCCTGAAGCTCATTCTTCACAGATGGAAAACTGCATTAAGAATCAGATCTTTACCTAGGCACTGAAGCTGTGTCTAGACAGAGCTTTCCAGAGAGAAATAAATTATACATAAAAGTGCATCTTGTGTAAGAGGGGAAACTAGATATTTAAGGTATGGTCGCCAGGAATCTGATTAGCTCGATTCCATATTTAAAATAGACCCAAGTCAGGATGGCTTTTATGGAAGTTTATTCACAATTAGGAAGGTTGAAGGTAGGGAAATAGAGAGAGAGAGACTCTGGCCCAGACCAGAGGTCCTGACTGGATGAGAATTTAGAGGCCCCAGCAAAGGAGCACAGAGGTTAATTAAACAAGGCTACTAGCCACAAGGCCTTTTACAATTAGAGAGGGAGGAGAGGCCTCATTGGGAATAGACTCCAGAAATGCCCAGAGAGGAAAAAGGAAGTCAGCCTAATTTACCCACGTGACAATTCAGAGGGAAGCAGAGATCCTTCAACACCAAGTTCAAAGCGCCAACTGCCTCCACAGGAAGTTACCATCATACTTAAAAAGATAGTAGCTTTCCTCACTTCCTGCATCCATCTTCAATTTCAAGTGGACAAATGGCAGCCTCAACACTGTTTTGGACTGTCCAAAGGGCAGTCCCTTGTTCTTGATTTATTACTTATTGTCACATGTGGGTAACTGATCTTCCCCTCCCCACTAAGTTGGGTGGGGTGACATTTCTGATGGCTAGAGTCTAACAATGAATGAGGATGAGCTAATTCCATTTACACACTTGTCACAAGAACAGTGGATGGGGGATTCTAGAACACAGTAAAGTTTACATTACTACTGTTTCATAATGTGTCATCTGTCACTTTCTCAAGGAAAACTGACTTTTAGATGATAAATGGCAGGCCTTTCAATAGCCCTCAAGCTGACCACTGTAATCACAGCCTGTCCTAATTAAGTAATCACTCAGTGCTCAGAAGCACCCAAGTGAAAGGTTAGGGGGACATGACTCTCAGGTTCAATTTTCCAGCTCTGCCAGTGGCTAGAAATCTTGCAATAAGTTATTGCCAGGCTTCTCATTTACCCAACTTATAACTTAGCAGACTTCTTCATTGGTTCCTTAACAAGCTCTAAGTCCCTAGGAAACATCTCATGAAAGGTATAGGATGAAAAACAAATGTGTCATTAGGCTTTAAAACTATTTCCCTGTTTATATTCCTACTCCATCTCTCTTTCCTTTCCCTTTTGCCCTCTCCTCCACTTGAATGGTAGTTCACCAGGGAAGTTATCCCACTAGGGAAAAACACCATCAAAAATTAAAATTCATGTAAAGACTAGTGACCGGAATGGAGAAAAGTGGAGAGTCTGTGGATAGCTATAGAAATGGGGTTGTTAATAAGATTTAGCATTATAATTGATGTAATTTTTGTATCTCAGTTCTGGATAAGTGCACAAATATAAAATAGCTAAATTTCTAGCTACCTCATCCAAAATGGTTTGCTTGATTGAAAGATTCTCAGGCCTAGATAATGAAATCATAACTTTTTGAGCATTTGAATGCTATTCAAGCAGTCAAGTTAACAGACACATTTTTAAAGTTTTATCAGTTCCTTTTAATTTTATATCATAGTCATTTCTAGAAATTATCCCATTATCTTTCACCTTGCTCAACCTTACAAAAAAAATGCAGACCAACATAACAAACAATTCTGAAGTTATAAGTAATGTCGCCAATCCTTACCTTTCTACTGAGAAGAGAAAAGTCCTTTCTCATGTCTACTCTAGGGTCAATATGTGTCATTAAATCATTTGCTGTTGGACTCCTTTTAATTTTTTTTATTTGCATTTTTGTGAATGATATATATTTTGCTTCCTTGGTTTGATTTACTACATTCTGCATCAGTCATGCGAGTCTTTCCAAGTTCATATAAATTCTTCACAATCATCATTTTTTAAGGCACAATAATATTTCAGGTTATTCATATACCATAATTTATTCAAATCTTTTCCAATATATGAACCTTTATTTAAATACCAGTTTTATTTTGGTTTGGTTTTTTAAACCTTAAAGGTAATGCTATGGATATTTTGTTTCATAAAGGACCCTTCCTTATATATTTTATATCACAAAGGTAGGTATTTAGTAACTATGGGGTTTCTGGTTCATTGGCCACAAATATTTATTTTTCTTTCATAATTCCAATTTGTTTTGCTTAATGGTTAAGCCAATTCACTGCTCCATCAACAGCGTTTAGTGTCTCTTTCTTCACAAAGATCCTCTTCCAGCATTACTATTCCCATTATCTTCACCATTTCACTGGGTCTTAGGTGAAAGTTCATCTTTATTTTTTTTTTCAATTCTACATTTTAGGAAAGCAATGATTAGATATCATTGAGGGGGGAAATAGGATAACGATTTGGGGCATTTTATTGACAAATATGAAAATCATTTGAAAGAACTTAAGGATGACAAAATCCTCAATTTGGAATTTCATGCCCTTCAGAGCCTGTCTTGTCTCCTCACCTTTCAGATATTCTTATATCACTGTATCACATATCCCACAATGTATCCTTTTATATTTAGTGAAATTGACCTTTGTATTGTTCCTAAAATAAAACACCCATCTCTTGCCTCCAGGCATGGAAATTCCTACAAGGATTTCCCTCCCCATCTCTGCCTCCAGGCTTCCTTAAAGTATCCAATAAATTCCTACTTTCCAAATGAAGTCTTTCCTGGTTCCCCTTATTTCAGGTATTCTACCTTTCCTGATCCTCTCCAATTTATTCCATGTATAATGTGCATAGGTTTTTTTCATACTTCCTCTCTCATTAGAGTCTGACTTCCTTGAGAGTAGGAGCTGGCTTTTACCTTTCTTCTTATTTCCAATGTTAAGGAAAATTCCTAGCCCAAAAGGGCTTTAAAAGAATACCTGCCCTTTGATCCAGTCATACCACTGCTAGGTTTGTACCCCAAAGAGATAATAAGGAAAAAGACTTGTACAAAAATATTTATAGCCGTGTTCTTTGTGGTGGCAAAAAATTGGAAAATGAGGGGGTGTCCATTGATTGGGGAATATCTGAATGAATTATGGCATCTGATGGTTATGGAATACTATTGTGCTGAAAGGAATGATGAAGTAGAGGATTTCTATGTGAACTGAAAAGACTTCCAGGAATTGATGCAGAATGAAATGAGCAGAACCAGGAGAACATCATATTGTGAAAGGAAATTCTTGGTGGTATTTGTTTATTCTGAGTTTACACTTGTGTAAAGGGAGTCCTTTATTCTCTTTGCCTTGTTGGAGTTAAAACTTTGGTTAACAAAAACTTAAGTACCCCTACTTAGGACCTCACTAGATGGTGAGGACAGGGATTAAATCTCCTTTGTCTACTTCTGAATTAATCAACAAAAACAAATACATCCAAACATAACCCTAAAGTAAGGGAAATTGTTACTACAGAAGTTTATAACTCCAAAAGGAAGACACCCCTGCTTAACCTTAAGGGGGGAGTCTGCAACCTACTTGCTAAACTGAGTGATAACTCAGAAACATGTGAATCCTAGGAGAAGGAGAGTTAACACCTTAAGATATGACAAGTCAATCCCACAGACCCTGCCCCTGAGCAGTACTGGACAATTTGGAAACTGTGATTGTTCACTGTGAAGAGGGGCAGGAACAAGAATATCACCCTATTCAAATGGTTATTTTGTCTTGTCTAGAACCCAAGTATCTTGGCTCCCAGTAAACTCTCTTCATTATTTTACATTGTTTTTATTATTAGACCTAATATCATACAATATATGAAGCAAAATAACTCTCCTACTTGGTACCATATTCAATTTTTAGTCTGTTTCAACTGGAAAAACATATTACTAGTAAGTATTTGAGTCAGGTTTTGAAATTATATCATCCTGATGCTAAGTCCAACATTTTGTGCTTTGTGCTTTCTGAGTGCTGGAGACAGAAATCAGTTGCCTAGAAAAACATTCCTCTCTCCCATCCATTGTGACACAAGAAAAGAAATTATTTTTTTGTTATTACTTAGTATCCTTTTTATTAAGAGATATACTGTAAAATCTAACAGTGCTTTTTTTTTAACATTTATTAATAATCATTTTTAACATGGTTACATGATTCATGCTCCTACTTTCCCCTTCACCCCCCGCACTCCTCCCACCCATGGCCTACGCACATTTCCACTGGTTTTGTCATGTGTCCTTGATCAAGACCTATTTCCAAATTGTTGGTGGTTGCATTGGTGTGGTAATTTCGAGTCCACACCCCCAATCATGTCCACCCCGACCCATACATTCAGGAAGTTGCTTTTCTTATATGTTTCCTCTCCTGCAGTCCTTCCTCTGAATGTGGGTAGCATTTTTACCATAAATCCCTCAGAGCTATCCTGGGTCATTGCATTGTTGCTGGTACAGAAGCCAATTACATTCAATTTTACCACAGTATATCAGTCTCTGTGTACAATGTTCTTCTGGCTCTGCTCCTTTCGCTCTGCATCAGTTCCTGGAGGTCTCTCCAGTTCGCCTGGAACTTCTCCAGTTTGTTATTCCTTTTAGCACAATAG